>NC_053024.1:606243622-606402931 GCF_003073215.2 Triticum urartu
TGGAGGAAACACGTATCGGCTCATCGTTGGGACAGATGTCATCCACTCATTGGACGAAAGGCGCCTACGATACGTCGACACATGGCACGGCCCAACAGAGGCCCATTCCTGTGAAAAGGCCGGCCCGTTTGACTTGGTCAAAAGGTGGCGGGCCGGCCCATGGAAAGCTTGTTAACGGCCTGTTCGCATATAGCCCATTTACAACCCGCTAACCCAAGGCCCGTTATGCCCTATCCGAATTAGGCCCAGTAGCGTCATCTGGGCCATCCAATATGATTCTAGCCCGTTTTCACTTCTGGCGCATGTATGGCCCATGACATCTTTCGGCCCATATGAGGCCCTATGTAACTCTTGGCCTATTAACGGCCCATGGTGAGACTGGCCCGTAATGAATAGTGTATCACTTTACACCCATTAACGGCCCGTGGTGAAACTGGCCCGTAATGAACAGTGTATCACTTTATACCCATTAACGGCCCATTATTCCGTTGGGCCGTTTCTAGCCCATGTTATCTTTCGGCCTTCTCAGAGCCCATTTATTCTTGGGCTCATTTCCAGCATTCGTTTACTTACGACCCGTTACTGTCATTTTCTGCTTGTGGGCCAAATTGAACCCGTGGTTACAGTCGGCCCGTTTGTGGTTCGTTAATACGTTGGGCCGTTTTCATAGCGTTATCAAATACGGCCTATTAACGATGGCCCATTATGGTCGGCCCATGAATGGACGATTCCAACTCTAGCCCGATTACGGCCATAATGCGGTCTGTTTGGCCCATGTTTGGCCAATCGATCATACGGCCCGTATAAGGCCCATTGATGATACGACCCGTCGAAGGCCCATTGTTTCTACGGCCCGTAGAAGGCCCATTGTTTCTACGGCCCGTAGAAGGCCCACTGTTTCTATGGCCAGTAGGAGGCCAAGTGTCACTACAGTAAATATTAGCCCATGGTTATTGTGGCCTAGTTTTAAAAAATAGGTTATTGCAGCCACTAGCTAACCGTGGAAAAAGAACTGCAATGACTACAAGCAAACAAATAAACAAGACAACAAGGAAATAAATAAGCAAGCAACTAACGCTAGGCTATCACGGCTATTACACATATTACATCCACTGGGCATCAAAGTTCGCCACCAGTGCAAATATAGGGAACAAAGCATCATATCATATACACTGGTTGTCAAAGTTGGCGACCAGCGCAAATAAACGCCGCAGCAAAACAAATCCAAAACTAAAACCACTTCAGAAGATCTCAAGAAACAATATCCTGGGTACCCATAATGCTGGCAAGATGCTTAGCAAGCTTATTAACTTTCTCTTGTTTGGCGCTTAAATCCTCCAGCGCTTGCTATTGCACCAGAAAATATGCATCTGAATTCTGCAGGGACTTCCTCAGTCCTTTAGCTTCCTGTCACAGCACATCTGATCGATGTCTTTCAACTTGAAGTTGAGACTCAAGAAGATGAACTGATTCAGGCAGCGAGTTCGAAGAGCTTGTGCCAGCAGTAGTGGCAGTAACTCGAACACTACATCAAGACAGGACTTCTGGGTTCCCTCACTGTCGTCAGGATAGTTTTTATCAGCTTTCTTGGAGACCAACAGGGATGTCTCACTATCTTGAACCTTATCTGCATTACTTCCTTTACCATTGGATAACGTGGTACTGTTCTCCAATATTTTGTCCGCATTCTAAAAGAGAAACAAGCAGACACATCACATGTTTACCATGTTGTATATGAAACTCATTTTGGTAAATGAGTTCAGTAGTAAAGTGGACAGGATAACAACATGAAACAAACATATATCTATGTACCATGGTCACTTTATGGTCTATATCATTCTAGTTTTTGTTGCCAAATCAAGATAGAGACATAGTTCAAATAATATTTGTTCAAGACAAAGCAGAATAGACAGAATATAAGTGTGGGTAACTATAGGGCAAGAACAACACTTGTAATGTGCATGACATGAGAACATAACTGTTTATTCAATTGAAACTGAAATCAACATAGAGCAGGTTACAACAGCAAACCAGTTAAAGAAACATGTTTAAAACATACCTGTTGCGCCATTGGAGTTTCAATTCCATCCTTCAAATTTGAAAATAGTTGGTATGAGTAAATACAGTAATGCAAGAGAAAAGGAGTATGAACCATAGCTACAGAACCTGACCTGAGAACAAATCTTCTCCTTTAAGCGTTGAGTTGGGATTCGGAGTGGTGGTCCTCGTGCTTTGGGAACTGCAGTTCCCTTACTAACTGCTCGTGTTTGGGTGCTCTGTGGTGGAGACGGTGATGTGTCAACTGGAACTGGGTTACTATCTGCCGGGGTTGGGGTTAGAAGGGGTGTAGCTGGTTCTCTGTCCAACTGGGTAGGGGTACAATCTGCGAGAGTCTGGGTTATGTGTGGTGGATCTGGTCCTTGGGCAAGTACAACCGTGGTTCTATCTGCATCAACTGGTAGCACTATCTTTTCTGAAGACCGTGTTGTTACTCCCTTATATACTGCCATCATGCTCTCCAATTCAAATGATTGATAAATAAGAAAAGTAATTGAAAGTATAGACATTGTATGATAGACAGGTGCAATGGATAGTGGGGAATAAAAGAGGGCATGAAATAATTCATATTTATGTTGTATAACCAAACAGGATAGCATGACACAATTTGACATATATGATGGCTAACTAAACAGGATAGCATGACACAATTTCACATTATGATGGCTAACTAAAAAAGATGGAAAGACATAGTTCAAAATATGAGACTATGTAAACAGGATCACCTGACATAACTATATAATGTGTTTATTAAATAGGTTGGCATGCCATAATTCACATACATTCACGGATAGAATGCCATAATTCAAAATATGATGATTGTAAACACTAAACAGGATGAGATGATATAACTATATGATGTCTTTATTAAATGGGTTGCCATGCCATAATTCAGATAGATGATGTGTATGTACTATGTAAACATGATGGCATGATATAATTCAAATATATGATTTATACAGTAAGCAAGTAAGCAGATGACAATCCATATATGATGTAAAAACTAAGCAATGCAAGACAACATTCATGACATGGGTAATATAACCCTGCCAAGTTTGAGCATAAACCTCAGGGGGGAAATAGGACTGGTCATCAGTCTCTGAATCCTCTTCTGAGGAGCTCTCTATAACCAGCAAGACGTCTGCTTCAGCAGGTAGCATTGTCTGCTCTGAATACCTTGTTTTCACTCCAGATACTTCCATCACCGCTTCAAATGGCTGATGCACAGGAAGAGTAGTTGAATATACAAACGTTGTCGACAAATGGAACATGTAATACAAAAAAAGATAGCATGATATAATTCACATACATGATGATTGGCTAAACAACATGGCATTGCGTAATTCACATATATAATGCCTTTGCAACAAGATAGCATTGTATAATTCACATATATAATGTCTTGCAACAAGATGGCAATGCATAATTCACATATATGGTAATTAGACACTGAATAGGTGGCATTCACACAAAGCATGTCTAAACTAATCAAATGACATAGCAATGCGAGACACCATACGCATGATATGAGCAACATAACCCTGCCAAGTTAGAGCATACACCTCGTGGGGGAGGGGGGAATAGGACTGGTCATCTGTCTCTGAATCCTCCTCTGAGGAGCTATCCGTAACCAGCGAGATATGCGCTTCGTCAGATAGCATAGTCTGCTCTGAAGACCTTGTTTTCACTCCAGAATTTTCCATCACCGTGTCAAATGGCTGATGCAGACGAAGAGCAGTTGAATGTACTAACATTGTTGACAAATGTAATATGTAACGGAAAAAAGGATGGCCTGATATAATTTACATATAAGATGACTGGCTAAGCAGGATGGCATTGCAAAATTCACATATATGATGCCTGGCTAAACAAGATGGCGTTGCATAATTCACATAAACGATGAATAAACTAAACAGATGGCATTCGCACAAAGGATGTCTAAACTATGCATGACATATTTGATGTATAAAGTAAGAAATGCAAGACACCATATGCATGATATAACCAACACCAGCATGCCAAGTTAGAGCGAAGACCACAGGGGGTAAATAGGAGTTGTCTTCTCCTTCTGAATCCCCCTCAGAACAGATATCTTCCTCTCGATTACAATCTGAAATGCGTGGAGGGGGGCTGCCTTTGCGTCTACCATGGAGCGACGTCTGCATGAAATTTTATTGCCACACAAGGCTCGTCTCTTTTGCTCTACATGTTCAGTTCCATTGTTTACAATAACTGTCATGCATAGGAATAAAACATAGTGAGATTATGTAAGGAGTGCATGTAGAAATCTAGAGTGATGGTAGCAACCTATGGATAGACCCAAAACCAATAATAGCAGGCAGATAATGGCTTCAGTTAAAAAATACAGATAATGGCTTCTTTACTGTTTGTTTCCCACCCAACATGAAACTCATAGTAGACACCGGAGATTAACCAGATAGTAGTAAGATACTATTGATAGCGGCCCCGATATGTACCCCACAACCATTCAAAAACTCAAGTTTGACCATTAGTTTGGAGCTGACTCAGAGTCTAATCGGTGAACAGGACGATAAAGTAGCATGTAATATTAAGCGATGCATAACATAAGCAGACATGAAGGAGTACGACCTCTCTTGCGGACCCGTGTAGTCCTCGAGGTCATCTGCTCGGTTGATGATGGTAATGCAGTTTTCATGGCTGCCAGCGGCGGGGAAGAAGATCTGAGGCGGCGAAAGACAGTCTAGAGGCCGGATCCCTGCTGTGCTGGACCCTTCTATCGTCAGAGCAGCTTAGCTGGGGTGGACGACCGCACAGCAGGAGCGGGACAAACCACGCAAGGTTTTCTTTGACAACTATCTGTAAGAGAAGTAATTCTGTAAGGGCTCGTTTGAATTGGAGGATTTCAACAATGCAGGGATAGGAAATAGACAGGAATAGAATAGGAATGCACGTGCAAAACAAAGAATTTAAAAACACAGGATTTCTGCCAATCTGGGTGTTTGATTCACAACAATTGGAAGATCACAGGATGCAAAGAAGCTTGGTGAGATTAAGTCAAACCACAAGAAAATGTACGGTTATAATGCTATTATGCTACTATCTCTTAGTCTTGTGCTTCATGAATAGGAATTTGAAAAGGAGGACAAGTGAAAATTAAAATTCCTACGTTTTTTCTTTCAAGGAGACACTAAAGGAACAAATCCGTGTGCTCAGTGGACAATATATATAACATGTAGAGTAAAAAGAGATGCAACAAATGTACAACCTCTTTGGTGAAGCCATGTCGATCTCAGCGTGATTGGGTTGGCCGGTGAGGATGCTCCGGCTGACTTTGCTGTCGGTGGAGGGGAAGAAGATCTTAGGCGTCTGGAGATGGAGCCCGAGGTACTACTCCACTGTGATGGAGGGTTTCGTTGTTGGAGCAGCTCCGGTGAGTTATACGACGCTGAAGCTGAAGCAGGACAAGAGATACAATGAACAACGTTAACCTGAGTAGAATTCTAATAGCATCTCCAATACATGACGTAAAATACATAACCGCAAAGTGCTAGATGTAAAATACATCAGCATCTCATCTCTAAACTTAACTGTCGAAACTGAACTTAACTGTCGAAACTGAATTTTGCTGTCGAAACTGAACACACTAGCAAGGTGAGGATACATGTCGGTCGACTGACTTTTGTTGTCGAAACTGAACACACTAGCAAGGTGAGGCTACATGTTGGTCGACTCACTTTTTCATCTCTGGTCAGTCGATTTTGCAGTCGTTGGATACGAAATCAAGGGCCTGCGGTTCATCTTCAACCTCCACCCCCCTGAGCCGCCAGCCACCACCGGCCAAATAGCTGCCCCCTGCCGCCCGCGGCCGGCGGTGCGCCGCCCCGCCCGCCCCAAAAACACTCCCCACTGCCGGTCCGCCGCCGCCCCGGCCATCCCTCTAGGCCCCCCCGTGCCGAGCTTTTTCTCCGGCGATCCCCACGCCACCACCCCGCCAACGCCCCGCCACTGCCGGCGACCACCGCCCCCATCCTGAACCCTAAGATAGATAGTGGGGTACCTCTCCGCGGGACCCCCTCCCTGCTGCAGCTGGTTCTTCCTTCACCCCGGCGAGCCCCCCACCCCCTAAAAATCGACTGACCCAAAAGTCGATTCAGTAGACTGAAGTGTAGCTAAATCGGAGCAGTATCGCAAGCAAGAGCAAGAGCGAGAGCATCAGCGCGAGCAAGAGCAATAGCAAGAGCAGACCAGGCAGGGGACCGAGAGCAAGAGCAGAGCAGCAGCGCGAGCGAGAGCTAAAGCAGCAGTAGATCCTACTAATGTGGACGTCACCGCCGAGGGAGCGACGCCGTGGAGGAAGTGGCCGGCAACGCCGCCGTGGATGGAGCCGTGCCGTGTCGGCTCGGGACCGAGCGCCGGCAACACTGTGAGATCGAATCAAGAAGAAAATGCGGCGATTAGTGTACAACCTCTTTGGTGGCGCCGATTAGGCCGCAGCTTCATCCGAGGAAACGGTGATGATGATGCTCTTCCGATGGTGCAAGTGAAGACCGCGGTGTGGGAATGGAGGTGGCGCGAAAGACAGGGGGAACGTCGGGGCAACTCCTTGGAGGTGGAGGACGGGGTGGCTGAACCGGCGGGACGATGAGATCGACGACGGATCCTCATCCGGTACGGTGGATGAGGGATGTCGAGGTGTTGCTGTGGACAACGTCGTCGGGGAAGAGGCTCCGGCGGGGTGGCGGACGGAGCAGGGTGTGGGGTTTCATCGCGGGTTTTCGCAGCCTCGGTGTATGAATGGGTGGGCGGATGGGATGGCAGTGGGAAACCATGGCTTAGAGACGCACTTGCCCGAAATGTGGGGTAAGTTACGAAAGTACCCCCACCGATTTGAAGCGGTTCTTTCGGTTCAGGGGTTCCACGGGCATTTCGCGTGTTGGGATTTCACAGGAGGTGGGAGTTTTCACGCGTGTTGTAATTTCGGAATAGCAAGGCGCGGGTTGAGATGGAGGGAGTTGTCAGAGCACAACGAGATAAAGATATATCTTAAATATTTCGGGCTAACAAGGCGCGGGTTGAAATTTCCGGACAAGCCTAACGTGTACTGTACCAAATCAATGCGCACTACAAATGTCATTCAAAACTTTGAATTCATGTTATGTTCAATTAAAATATTTCGCTACGTGTATAATGCATGCAACCTACTACTCAAATGAACGCTTTAGTGCATTCCAAACGTATATACTACCGCTTCAATATGAACTAAATTTGAATTCGTTTCTCTATTTGAATAAGATCTACAGTAATGATTGTTGTGAAGTCAAAGCATTTGAATTCGTTTCTCTGTTTTAATAAGATCTACAATCATCATTAGTGTCAAGTTAAACCATCGTTTGTGTATTATCTTCACAGCACACCACATGATTAGTCTCGAGTTAGATATGAACTATGTGTACTATATGAACTCGAACTAGATTTTTTGAATCCACTTTATTTTGATTTAAAATCACATTACATTTCTAGCTCTAGCTAGATCTTCATAATCTAAACCATGTCTCATATGTATAATGTGTTTATCACATTATGTATGGTGCCCCACCCCCTACGCCTACAAGTATTTAGATGTGAGTTGCAAACACCACACATTACCACAAATTCAAATAAAATGTGAGAATGTTCGATATATAGTATTGTTTAGATTGTTTTATATTTAGTTGTAAGCTGCAAACGCCACACATTATCACAAATTCAAATAAAATGTGAGATTGTTTGATGTATAGTATGGTTTAGATTGTTCGGCATTTAGCTATGAGTTGCAAACACCATGCATTATCACATTATGGTATAACATGTGCACATCACGTGTATCACCGCTATATTCATGCATGCAATGTTTAAAATACTATGATCTCCTATTCAAATATATGAATCCGCTTTCATATCAAATTATGATCTTTGTTAGTCTCTTACACCCACACAATCCTCCAACCTTTGTAGCTACCACTAACTTTCTCTCGTGCATGCACATGACCTCCTCGCCCTCCCCCTCCCTCGGCATTCTATCCACTGGGCACATTCATTTTTTTTCTTTAGGTCAATCTCCCAGAGTCTCCACAACTCCTTTCCGACACACACCGATCGATAAACCTCTCCAGCGATGCCTGCCTACAACATACACACACACCTTCAATCTCCTTTATGTGTCCTTGCCTCGTGTCTCTCATACGGTCAGACACACGTGTAAACTCTCGCCCCTCTTTTCAGCGATCTCACAACCGCACACTCCTCCCCTACCTAGCTAGTAGTTGGGCCTCTCGCACCACCCCCTAGCTCCATTCTCTCTGTCTATCCGTCTCGCTGGGCCTTATTTGCCTCTAACAAATGGACGTACACCGACCGATCTCTCGCTATACATATAGCTAGCTAGGTCCTTATAACTCGTTTTTACCCACACGTCAATCGATCTACCTCATTAGTTGTGTCTCTCCCTTCCTCCAACAAACAACAATTGATCTACCGATCTAGTTAGGTTTGCTTACCAAACACATGGTTCCCCTTCATCCTCCATGGATGCGTCCCGACAGATCTATCACGCACAGGCTCACACAGAAACACATCCCCACTCTTATTGATAACATTGCAGTTCCACCCTCAGTTTATCTAGTAGGCCTCTCCCACCATCTTCGATAAGCAACTCCATCACCCATCCAGCACTCTACCCCTCTCCCTCCCTCTCCCTCCCTCTCTCTCTCCTCTCTATCTCTATCCCATCATATTTCCCGTCCTTCAGTTATGTATGGATGTCGACCGATCTCCCTCAAGACATAGCTGGGTCTCTCCTTCTCAACACATATACGAGTCGTTCTACCTCTATAGTTAGGCCTCTGCCTACCCCTCCCCCACCCCTCCCCCAGACACACCGATACATCAAGCGCTCTAGTCATGTCTCCCTGCCACACACAAACTTGACATGTGCCCTCTGACGTTCCGGTAGGCCAGTCGCCCTATATATTTGACTTGCACACACACACAATTTCGATGGCTCTCTTCATCAATCTCGCATCCACCCACTTGATCCTCTCTTCGACTCTATCGATAGCTATGACCCCTCCCTCTCTTCTCGTGGATTGCTCGACCCTCTATGTATGATATGGATAGGCCTCCATTTCACACACATTGCATGCAAAAATTTGTTTGAGATGTCATCGACACATATTCCCACAAATAATTCACGAAATCAACCCCCACCCCACCCCCACCCCAAAACAAAAAACACTCACGAACACGGTTTGTATCTCTCACACACACCCACGTAGGTGGGGGACGTGCACGAAGAGAAGAGGTGCATGCACGGCGCACGCACTCCCGTCTCTTTCCCAACCACACCCGCGCGGGTACACAGTGGAGCTCATTTCTGTACGAAAAAGACAGCCCACATGGTAATTTGGCACGTGTACTGGTTGTCCACTTGGTGGAGGAGGATCATCTACCACGGGTGAACAAACAAATTGCGACTTGACGTGTTATGTTAAAAAAAGAGGCAAACCATGTGGGGCCTACCTTAGAGGCAAGGCTCTATGTACTGGAGTACTTCTGATGTGTCCCGTCAACTCGCAGAACAAGGAGAAGCTTGCTTAGTACGCCATCTCCCCCGTTCCTAAATATAATTATTTGTAGAGATTTCACCATGAACCACATGCGGATGTATATAGATGCATTTTAAGTGTAGATTCATTCATTTTGTTCCGTATGTAGTGGAATCTCTACAAAGACTTATCTACTAGTAATAGCTAGCCCCCACTACTAGGAATTCTCTATCCTCTCCTTGAGCCACATCATCAAAATTGATGTAGCCATTAGATGAAGTAAATCAGTCCATAATAGCCGTCTGATCTAGATGTTGAGAGGCTCCGCACTAAGCCACATGCAAGCATGCAAAAATACCGTGGCACATGCATGTGAGTGGGTTTTAAATCACATCAACATGTCTGCATGCAAGCATGCACTGGTAGCATGCATGTAAGTGAGCTTTTAAGTCCCATTAACATGTCAAAAAGAAAAATATAATCCCATTATGCAGTAGGAGTTGGTTGATCTTTTTTCCTTATGTGGGATGATCTAAATGATGATGGGAGTTTATTCAGTTTGGCTACCACATTTGTCATGCGGTTATAGAGTTTTTTTAGTTCTATGAAATCGATAATTTTGCGCAGAGAGATATACCGCTGTTCCGTGGCAACGCGCGGGGACTCATCTAGTAATATTTAGGAACAGAGGGAGTACTATGTAAAGAGTTAGGTGTCGCACGGTGATAGTGTGAGGTGGGCCATGTAATCACTGAGCCTGCGTGTATTCACTGCTCTTGCACGCCTCCGCTGTAAGAATGGAGAAAATTATAATCTAGCAGTAGTACCTCCTTTCGCCGAAAGCGTGGGACATCCAACAGCCCTACCACCTCAGTAATAAAGACCAATGAGCCGTCAAATCACATAGACCCAGCAATAAGTTGGACGGACGAAGCAACCATCACTCTTGCGCCAGTGAGAGGTTGCGTCTGCTCTGCCCGGGCATAAATGCGGCACCGATTCTTTAGAGCGGCGCTGGCCATTTTGGGCAGGAAGCGCGCGCGGGCGATGGAGGGGCTTTGGGTGGGCCAGGCTGGTGAGGAGCGGGCGTGGCAGCTGTCCGCATGTACCTACTGGACACGCCCGGAAAAAAGAGGATGCACCGACTCTCGCGGCTAAAATCGTACACTACACAACATCTCTCTGTAGGAGTAGGTCGATCTGTCACTCTCTCTAACACACACATGATGTTAAACACACACACACACGCACACGCACGCACCTTGGTCCTGTTCCACCTTCTAGCGTGACTTATTACACCTAAACGGAGGGAGTAGTAAGTACACGAGATACAGTGGCACACTAACTTAATTCGAATACAAGTGCCCAAAATTTGTGTGCATGTTATAATAAGGATTCACTTAAAATAGTACGTGAGCGAACAGAGGGATCAATTGGACAGTGTTCCCGAGCAGTAGCGAGATGTGTGAGGTAAGAAACACCGCTGGCGCTTTTAATTTTTTATTATTAATTTGTTTGTTTCACCCTCTAACTGGTGGGACCCAACGTACTACGTGGAGAGAGGTTAGGTGACCAAGGCTGCATTATTTCTGCACCACTATGGATAGTCTTACTACCAAAGCCACATGACACGATTATGATTGAAATCCCAATGACTCCCACACACACAAAAAAACACGGCATGCTTGTCACACGAATGCAGGAATGTATAAAAGGTTATTTCCCTCTTGTTGAACATAACGGGAGGGTTGTGTAGCTGGTTAGCCTGTTCGCTTATCAAACTTGAGGTCTCGGGTTCGATAACTACACTTGATCATAATTTGTGCCAGGAGGATTCTTTGAATGGTCAAAATGTTTTCTAGGGTTTGCACACTTCACACTCTCTCTCCAGTATATATATACACGCTGGAGCCTCAGCGCTTGTAGTTGCTCTCTTCACACTCTCTCGCCCTCTCCCGTTGGAGCCTCAGCGCTTGTAGTTGCTCTCTTCACACTCTCTCGCCCTCTCCAGATCTAAACAAGACCTCGTTGGCCTCTCTCTCCCCTCACTGCTGCTCAAAGAGTCGCCAGGATCCGTCCGCCGGGAAGGGAAGGAGGCTTAATGCTGTCGCCGTCGGTGAGGGACTATCGGCGCAGCTGTTCACTTTCCACCTAGCGGCGGTGTGGGAGGGCCTCTGACCCCTTCTTCTTCGCCGTCGTCCCGCCGCCCACCGAACCACGCCCCAAGAACCTTAAGGTATAATTTACTTACTCCACATGCATTGCTCTAGCTGCATGTATACCATGAATCTAGGACGTGGTTCAAAGAGGAAAGGAGTGGGGGAAAGTAGTGGAAAAAGTTGTATATAGCATGAATCTAGGACGTGGTTCAAAGAGGAATGAAGGGGGAAAGTTGTATAGCATGAATCTAGGACGTGGTTCAAAGAGGAAAGTAATGGGGGAAAGTAGTGGGGAAAGTTGTATCGCATAAATCTAGGACGTGGTTCAAAGAGGAAAGGAAGGGGCGAAAGTACTAGTTCAAAAAGGAAAGGAAGGGACAAGGATGTAGAGTTTGAGCAGGACTAGATTTGCTGCGCTCACATGGGGAAAGGTGTCTAAAGATAACAAAACTGGGACCAACACAAATATGCTCCTTGGTTGTTTGTTCTTTGTTGCAACAGACTGTGCATGACCATAGTACATTGGTAGATGCACATGGTGCTAGTGCGTCCACTGTCCCGTGCAACTCATTAGCTGTTGTTAATCTAAGGCCCTGTTTGGTTAAAAACTCCCTAGTCCCTACCTGCTTGGTTCTAGGGACTAAACATGGACTAGAAGTTGTTAAGTGACATGCTAAAAGACCATGTTACCCCTAGTAATGAACTAATAGAGACAAGTGTGATGCGTGGCAAGGGTAACTGTTGGAAAAAGTCCCAAAAAGACTCCCTCGGGGTCTTCTTTCTTTAGTCCCAAATGCCCACTTTTAGTCCCTAAAAGTCCCTCCTGTTTGGTTTAGATGGGACTGACACGGAGTTTTTTTAGTCCCTACACCAAAATGTCCCTGTAAACAAACACCTTCTAATAATGCCGCTGGAAAATTGATGCAATGCCACAATTAAAAGCAAATTACATGTTTAACGAATTTTATTGTTAATATAATCTCTATGTTAATATTAATCAATGCCACCGTTTGAGAAATGCTACTGTCTTGCTTTCTTTCCCATTTAGATAAGGTAGATGCTTCTTTTTGTTGGCTTCTGTGTCATCCACCGTTATTGACCACTAATTGTTTCCTTTGCACCTCTGTGTAAACAGGGTTATCTACTTCACCTCGTTGCCATTGTGACCTTTTGTTGCACTGCACAAAACACTTTTGTTTTAAGAGTGTTTCGTGCAGTTCAGCCAAAATGTCACACCGACAACGTTGCTTGACTACTTGATCTTAGTGGAACTGCACAAGAGGAGATCTTACTTCCTATTCGTTAAGGAGAATTTGGTTCAGATCTTCTTCTTGTGAGTTGTTTGAATTCCGCATCATGAGAGGTCAGTACTAGCCTTCTTTCACATGATTCTGCAGTGTGCTTTCATATGTTGTGCTACTTGTACGATAATGTTGCTTGATTTTAGTGAACTGCACAAATGGAGACAAGACTTCCAATCTGTATGTGCACCGTAATATCCCATTGACATAAGATAAGGATATTTCACAACTGTTGGCCTGTATTTTTCCACTTTCATCAGAAAATTAAGTTTAGTACTATACTTGTGCTCCCTAATTGACATGCCAAATCTTACATTGAAGGCAAAGCTTGTCTATTATCGAACCAAGTGATGAAGGGGAAGAACAAGCGGAAGAAAAACAAAAATCAACTCCCGGTGCTGTAATGAAGCACTGGAGCTGTGATGACACAAGTACTGATATAGTTTTGCATCTTAATTTATTGCTATGGCTGGAACGAGCAATTGTTTTGCCACTGATTTGATGCCACTTTTAATGTAATATGGAATTATCTCTACTTGTGCAATCAGGGATCTTCTTTGAAGATACCATATATTTTAGTGGAACTGCACAAGAAGATGTTGGAAACATTAAACTAATTGAGGAGTATATAATAAGCATGGCCACCACTGTAGATAGCAACAGATGGTTCCGGAGAAGTGCTTCATTTGTATGCTCTACACAATAACCCTCCTGACAAAGGTTGGTACTCGCCCACTGATTTCATCCATATGGTTGAGCTTTGTCATCTCTATTTGTGTTGTGCTACTGTTTAGATACTGTCATGAAAAAGTGGTATTGTCCTTGAGAAGTGCTTCATCTGTGCTGTTTTAAATATTTCCTTTCCTTTTTTCGAGCAAACATGGATGCTAGCATTTAGTAGTCCTCTTGTCTTTGCACAACAAGGTCATCTTCCTCTGAAGAAGAATATGGAGTACGTGAAGTGACTAGTTCCGATTATGCCAGGATGAAGAAGCCCGGTCTATCTTATCATCAGAAGGAGCAGTTGAAGGATGGTTACATTACTCCCCACAAGACCAAACTAACTTCAGCTCAGAAGGACTGACAAATCTCCTTTTTTTGCCATGATGCGTGAGTACAATGTTGTTCTAGGATTATTTCTGGTGAGTTCCAATTTTTCTAAAAGTGTGCTCTACATGGACCATGTATGTGCCTGTTGAAACTGTCAATTCATAGTACAGTTTGCTTTATACTAATCACTTTTTTGTATTTGTGCAAACAGGGGTGCTCAGCTTGATTTCAATGGGAACTGCACAAAATGTTCATGAATACATCGAATAATTCATTTCCACCGCAAGAAAGGAGGTGCCGATAAGTTCAAGGCGTTGCAACATATAAGGGCGAAATCATACAAGCTACGCGCGAATTTGGTTGATTTTGGTGGAACTGCACAAAAAGAACAGCTGATTTATTTAGCACGAGGTGCCATGTGAATGTCCGAACTGATGGCAAACCCTGCCCATTCCACAATCGTAGGCATTTGATATTTTGCAATGGGACAGCCTTGTCAAATTTTGCTCATTGATTTTAGCAAGACATACGTTTGATATTTTCGAATGGGATGCCCTTTGCTGTCAGCAGCGTCGATCAATTTGTTCTTTATTCTTTAGTTGTGAAGTAAATATTGCCTCTGACATGTGAGTCGCTGAGATGCATAATCATCGATTGTTTTGAATGTTCTCTATGACTTGCCAGGCCTGTGTGTTTGATTGCAATGTATAGAAACGCTAAAAAGCTGCTCAAACTCTTTGTACTCCTTCTATTCCTTTTTACTTCGCACATTGTGAAAGTGCATACTTTTTTGTATAAGATTGGTGAAAGTAGAGATACTTTGACTGCAGACAAAACTTGTATGCAGACTAGAAAGGACCGGAGGGAGTACATGTGAAACTGCTGCAAACAAGGTGATCACCCTGGGAATAATGCTAGTACGTATTGTTTTGCATGTTCATCCAATGCCAATGATACAGGATTTCGAACTAATCGAAATAAATTCATTCATACACGGTCGGATTTCATATAAACATGCAGATTTCATTACATTTCATACATTCTTCAACTAAAAAGGGGTGCGCTGGAGGTATAATTAATTAACCGAAGCTACCCACTCGTGTCCCGCTGAGCCGAACAGAAGCTTCAGTGACTTAACTGTAGGTGCAGTTGCATAACTGACATGTGGCCTGTTGGGCCCACGTGTCAGTCAGCCAACTACACCAGCAGTTAAGTAGAAGCAGCGTTCTTGTCCAGCGCAAGTCTCCAACTCCACGTCGCCGCCAAGAAGCTAACCGGCCGTCAATGGTCAACCCGCCTAGCTTGGATTCAACCGGAGGGTAGCAGCGGTGGCCTTACTTGGACCCGAGCGGCGGCGATCACCGTGTTCTACTCTTCCTCGTTTTCTATGTGGCACGGCCTCGTTGGCAGCGGGGCGGGGCCTCGGCAGAGCCGATGATGTCCTCTATCTCATTGCCGGCAGGGTGGGGCCTCGGCTGAGCCGGCAATGTCCTCTGCCTCATTGTTAGCGGGGTGGGGCCTCGATGGAGCCGGCGGTGTCCTCTGCCTCGTTGTTGGTGCCGTGGGGCCTCGGCGGAGCAGGGTCTTGTCGACGCCAGCAGAGCGGGGACTCGTCGGAGCCAGCATTGTCCTCTGCCTCGTCCTCGGTCTCGCCAAACAGCGCCTCGACCGCTTCATCACCCTCTTTGCTAGCCTCTTTGTAGGCGGCCGTAGCTTCCGCCACCTGGATGCTGTACCGCCAGCGCTCGAGGCTGCCCTTGCGGGCGGAGCGGTACGAGTCGAGCAGCGCCTCCTGCTCCGCCCGCTCCGCGGTGATCTGCTCCTCCGCCTGCAGGTGCTCCTGGAGGAGATGGTGGTTGTAGTTGGCGTCGGCCTGCGCCTCCCGGAACTGCTCCTCACGCATCTGCCTCACCCTGTCCATATATTGGGCATGGGCCTCGCCGATGGTCATGGTGCAATGCACCGGCGAGGATCGCGCGGAGGAGGGGGTTGGCGCCGGATCGTCGACTACCATGTTCTCCATTGGGACGTCTGAAGGAAATATGCCCTAGAGGCAATAATAAAGTTATTATTTATTTCCTTATATCATGATAAATGTTTATTATTCATGCTAGAATTGTATTAACCGAAAACATAATACATGTGTGAATACATAGACAAAAATAGAGAGTCACTAGTATGCCTCTACTTTACTAGCTCGTTAATCGAAGATGGTTATGTTTCCTAACCATAGAAATGAGTTGTCATTTGATTAACGGGATCACATCATTAGGAGAATGATGTGATTGACTTGACCCATTCCGTTAGCTTAGCACTTGATCGTTTAGTTTGTTGCTATTGCTTTCTTCATAACTTATACATGTTCCTATGACTATGAGATTACGCAACTCCCGTTTACCGGAGGAACACTTTGTGTGCTACCAAACGTCACAACGTAACTGGGTGATTATAAAGGTGCTCTACAGGTGTTTCCAAAGGTACTTGTTGGGTTGGCGTATTTCGAGATTAGGATTTGTCACTCCGATTGTCGGAGAGGTATCTCTGGGCCCTCTCGGTAATGCTCATCACTCAAGCCTTGCAAGCATTGCAACTAATAAGTTAGTTGCAGGATGATGTATTACGGAACGAGTAAAGAAACTTGCCGGTAACGAGATTGAACTAGGTATTGAGATACCGACGATCGAATCTCGGGCAAGTAACATACCGATGACAAAGGGAACAACTATGTTGTTATGCGGTCTGACCGATAAAGATCTTCATAGAATATGTAGGAGCCAATATGAGCATCCAGGTTCCGCTATTGGTTATTGACTGGAGACGTGTCTCGGTCATGTCTACATAGTTCTCGAACCCATAGGGTCCGCACGCTTAAAGTTTGGTGACGATCGTAATTAGGATTTTTGTGTTTTGATATACCGAAGGTTGTTCGGAGTTCCGGATGTGATCATGGACATGACGAGGAGTCTCGAAATGGTCGAGACATAAAGATTGATATATTGGAAGCCTATATTTGGATATCGGAAACGTTCCGGGTGAAATCGGGATTTTACCGGAGTACCGGGGGGTTACCGGAACCCCCCCGGGGGGTTATTGGGCCTACATGGGCCATAAGGGAGAAGAGGAGGGCCGACCAGGGCAGGCCGCGCGCCCCCTCCCCCCTAGTCCGACTAGGACAAGGAAGGGGGGGGGTGGCGCCCCCCTTTCCTCTTTCTCCCTTCCTCCTTCCTTTTCCAACAAGGCAAGAGGGGGGAGTCCTACTCCCGGTTGGAGTAGGACTCCTCCAGGCGCACCCATAGGGCCGGCCGCACCTCCCCCTCTGAAAGGATCTATATGGTTGACTAGAGGGGGGGTGAATAGGCAACTACCAATTTTTACTTTTCTTTACCAAATTAAACTTTGCATCAAAGTAGGTTGTCTAGATGTGCAACTAGGTGAGCAACCTATATGATGCAATAACAACAAGCATACAAGCAAGCAAGAGAAGTAACCCTAAAGAGCTTGCACAAGTAAAGGTAAGAGATAACCAAGAGTGGATCCGGTGAAGACAAGGATGTGTTACCGAAGTTCATTCCTTTTGAGGGGAAGTACGTCTCCGTTAGAGCGGTGTGGAGGCACAATGCTCCCCAAGAAGCCACTAGGGCCACCGTATTCTCTTCACGCCCTCACACAATGCGAGATGTCGTGATTCCACTATTGGTGCCCTTGAAGGCAGCGACCGAACCTTTACAAACAAGGTTGGGGCAATCTCCACAACTTAATCGGAGGCTCCCAACAAAACCACAAAGCTTCACCACAATGGACTATGGCTCCGTGGTGACCTCAACCGTCTAGGGTGCTCAAACACCCAAGAGTAACAAGATCCACTAGGGATGAGTGGGGGAATCAAAAATCCCTTGGTGGAAGTGTAGATCGGGGCCTTCTCAACCACTCCCGAGCAAATCAACAAGTTTGATTGGCTAGAGAGATAGATCGGGCGAAAATGGAGCTTGGAGCATTTAATGGAGCTTGAGCAATAAATGGAGCTTGGGGGAGGAAGACGTAGGTCAAAGAGAAGAAGGGGACTCCCTTTTATAGTGGGGGCAACAATCCAACCGTTGCCCCCCACCAACCAGCCCCGCACAGGGCGGTACTACCGCTGAGAGGGGGCGGTACTACCGCCAGGACAGCGGTACTGCCGCGCCAGCCAGCGGCACTGCCGCACAGAGGAGACTAGTAGGGAAAGGACCCAAACGCGGTACTACCGTGGTGGTAGGGGCGGTACTACCGCTCCTGGAACGGTACTACCGCCTCTACAACCGCAACTAGTGCTGCAAAACCCGACACGAGAAAAAGACCCCTCGAGTCGAGGCGGTAGGAGCCACACGGCCCAGCGGTACTACTGCAGTGGGGTCACGGGCGGTACTACCGCCGTGGAGCGGTACTGCCGCTTGTGACCCTTCGGCCGTACTACCGCTAGTAGTGCGGTACTACCGCTGGGGCACATAAGAGAGAGAGAATCTCTCCAAAGATGCTAAGGACAAGGCGGAGGTGCCAGGCACCCCAGCGGTACTACTGCTATGGAGCCACGGGCGGTACTACCGCTGTGGAGCGGTACTGCCGCTTGTGGCTCCTCAGCGGTACTACCGCTAGGTTGCGCGGTACTACCGCTTGGACCCAGACAGGACAAGTAAGAGAGGAGAGAACTCTACAATGGAATGGAAAAGCTCGGAGGGTGAGAAGCTGATGTGAACGTGATGATTCTACCCATGCAATACCCCAGCGGACCCCCTCTTGATAGTATGGTGCCCTCTACGCAACTAGTCCACCGAGAAAGAAATGAAAGAGCTACACCGTCTTGAAATACACTCCGAGGGGAAGAAAGCGTCTCGTGCTAGGGGAGAATCTGTGAATTATTCAAAGCACAAGATTAGTCCGCAAACATGTTGTCATCAATCACCAAAACTACCTTGAGAGAGATATGCCATAACAATCTCCCCCTTTTTGGTGGACTGATGACAACTAGGGATTTGCGCAAGGAAAAGAAATAAACGAAGAAAACTAAGAACTACAAAATATAGACGGGCTCCCCTAGAATGTGTGCACCTAGATAGGGCAAGACACACACATTTGGATCAACACTCCCCCTATATTTTATAGTCCAACAATACTAAGCACAAGATATATGAGAGAAGAGAATAAACAGGACAAGCATGCATCTCGTAATAAACTACAGTATTCTGAATAGACATAAGTAATAAGGTAGCGATAGGGAGCATATGTCTCACACCATATGTCTAGAACTTAGGTCTCACAGGCACCAAACCAAACCAAATAGACACACCGAGAGAACACACAAGAAACCACAAGACGACTCAAAGCATGGCAACAACACAAATCCCTACACTCTCTCCCCCTTGGGCAGCGAGACACCAAAAAGGGCAAAGAGTGACGCTACGACTCTAGGTGATGGGAAGAAGAAGATCTCGAACATCACATCTCTACATCTTCATCGTGGGTCGAAAACTGCTCGGCATCGGAGTCAGTCCAAGGGCAATGCTGATGAATCCATTCCTCCTCTTCAGTGATCTGACCCTCAGACCCACTGGCAACTGTTGCTCCCATCTGACGCATGAGCTCCTTGTGGCGTGTCCTGGCATGCTTCTCCACCACATGAGTCATGTACTGACCATGAGACTCCATGCAGAAAATCTTCTTCATCTTGTGTTTAAGCTTCTGTGCCCACGACGGTTCTGTACTAGAGGGCCCAAAGTCCTCCTCATGATCATCAGTAGCAGCCCCACCCTTGGTCCCCATGGCAGCAGCAGCAGCAGACGGATCCCCCATGGCAGCAGCAGCAGACGGACCCCCTGTGGCAGCAGCAGCAGACGGACCCCCTGTGTGAGGCGCTGGGGTGGTCCAATTGTCCTTCCTCAGACGCTTGATCTCATGAGAAACCAAGTCTCCAGTTTCTAGCAACACTCTGGGATAAGTCTGTGCCCAGGCCCTCTCAATGAGCCTCATGATGAATGGACCATATATAGGGCACTTGCGCTCAGACACGGCAGAGAGAAGTTCAGACCACATGACATGAGAAATATCCAGGCTCTCTCCAGTGCTTGCTTCCTTCTCATGCTGACAGAAAAGGAGCATGTCCACGAGGTAAGAGTGGACCATATCCAGATTCCCGATCCGAGGGAAGAGAGTCTCACGGAAGATGCAATGAAGAATGTCCAGATACGGAGACAGCTCATAGGTCTTCTTCTCAGTTACTGGGTGAACTTTCACAGTGCAGTAGGGCCAAAGGGCTTGCTTGTGGGTGGACGTAGCATTGCGGTGAGGGCAAAAACCGACAGGAGTCTCAAGCCCGTGATCCACCACATCAAGTAACTCCATGAAAGCCTTCCACTTGATGGAAACCAGCTTTCCATTGGGCATCCATGTCAGATTCCTGTCGACATCCGTCCGAAGATGGACGGTGGCATAGAATTGAGCCACCAAATCCGCATCGAAATCCTTGTTGAATTGCATGATCTTGAGAATGTTCAGCTGAGTGCACATCTGAAGGGCTTCGCCAAAGTTCTCCGGGTCCTTCTCCATAGCATCAGTGTCAATGGAGCGAACATCAACAAAAAGATTCTTCTTGGCCTTGATCACATCAAAGTAGATGGCAAACTGAAAACGGTTCCAGAACGGGCGGTTGACCAAAGTGGGTTCTTGGTCCACCGCATAGGGGTTGCGGCGACGCTTCTCCCAAAACTCCTTGTTGGTCATTTCAGTCACAGTCTTCCCCTTTGGCTTGTTGGCGGATCGCTTCGATTGCTGAGGAGGTGGAGGAACACTTGCAGATGCACTTGCTGGAGGCGGTTTTGAGGTGTGGTAGCGTTTTGATGTAACACGCCCGGGGTTGATACGGCGACCTTGCTGCTCGGAATGGTCATCACCTGGAGCCAAACACAAGAAAATGCAAAACAACCAGAAAGAATGAGCATAAGCCAACAAACACAACAAAAATGATCAAGGTAAAAGCAGGAATATGATGGAATTTAACATGCAGCGGTAGTACCGTGACATGCCCGCGGTAGTACCGCCCCAAAGAGAGCGGTAGTACCGCTCGTGATCAAGTGGTAGTACTGCTCCAACGAGAGCGGTAGTACTGCTTGAGGCAAAGAAACAACAGTTTCCTACCGCACGAGGCGTAGAAACAGCGGTTTCCTACTACCGTGGTCAGATCCGGCACTACCGGCCTACCAAATTAAAAAATATTCCTACCAAACTCTAATCGAGATAGTCTAGTTGCCTTCTCCAACCAACTCAAGCCTAGATTTAGCCAAAAAACTAGAGATGCAACCACCATTGCCCATAAGAAACAAGATCTGAAAATGAGACAAAAGGAAAGAAGGAACGGGGGCAATACCGCCATCCATGGCAAGAGAACGGGGTGGGGATCAACTCCACCAAAGGAAATGGAGAGGGACGCCCCAGAGACGGAGATCCGCCGGAGCCCTCCCATGGCGAGTGGAGGCTGGAGAGAGGAAGAGGAAAGAGGGGGCGAAGTGAATGGGTATTGGGGAGAAGAAACCTCCCCCTGCCCCGACTTAACCCCCTGGTCCCGTCCCTCAGCGGTAGTACCGTGCTGGGGGCGGTAGTACCGCTTATGAGTGGTAGTACCGCGCACCACCAACGGTAGTACCACCCAGCACGCCACGGCAACCAAACAAACAAGGCTTTTGCTCGAAGGAAAGACAAAAACAGCAAGAAGAGCACACCAGCAAACGACCAAGACACACCTCTTCAAAAGAGGGCGGTGGCTGAGGCCACCTATGTTTGAGTCAAAAGGTATGGCGCCGCGAAGATTTTAACCTTGGGCCCATGACCAAAACTCGTCTTTGAAGCACAAGTACCATCAACAATGGCTAAAGTGAAAGACTTGATCAATTTATGCATAATGGGGGAGGGAGAGTTCATTCAGAGAACAACACTCCCCCTATGTCCATGCCTACACCTAAACTAGACAACAAAATGAGCGTGGTGGGGTGTGCAAGGGTTCAAGCCACATTGCTCGAATCAATGATATTTAGCTCATGCCTTAACTCGCGAAATCTTGCTTCATCCAAGGGCTTCGTGAAAATATCTGCAAGGTTGTCATGAGTGTTGACATAGTTGAGCTCGATCTCTCCTCGCCTAATGTGATCCCGGATGAAGTGATACCGAATCTCAATATGCTTCGTCTTGAAGTGTTGCACCAGGTTGAGAGAGATCTTGATGGCACTTTCATTGTCACACCAAAGAGGCATTTTGTCATAAGTGACACCATAATCCTTTAAAGTTTGCCTCATCCATAGGAGTTGTGCACAACAACTACCGGCGGCAACATACTCCGCCTCAGTGGACGAGAGAGACACACAACTTTGCTTTTTGGAAGACAAACTTACCAAAGAGCAACCAAGGAATTGGCACCCTCTGGAAGTGGACTTCCTATCCACTTTGTCTCCCGCCCAATCGGAATCCGAGTACCCTACAAGCTTGAAGTTTGATCCTCTTGGGTACCATAAGCCAAAGTTTGGGGTATGAGCCAAATATCGAAAGATTCATTTGACCTCCACATAGTGACTTTCCTTAGGTGCGGCTTGAAACCATGCACAAATTCCCACACTCAACATGATGTCCGGTCTAGATGCACAAAGGTAAAGCAAGGATCCAATCATGGAATGATATACCTTTTGATCCACCACTTTACCATTGGGATCTAAGTCAAGTTGGCACTTGGTGGGCATTGGAGTGGAAGCCGGCTTGACGTCACTTAGCTTGAATCTCTTGAGCATGTCTTGAGTGTATTTGGATTGACTGATGAAGGTTCCTTCTCTTCTTTGCTTCACTTCGAACCCTAGAAAGAACTTCAACTCTCCCATGGAGGACATCTCGAACTTTGAGGTCATGAGAGCGGCAAATTCCTCATTGAAAGCTTTGTTAGGAGAACCAAAGATAATATCATCAACGTATAATTGGCACACAAACAACTCCCCTTTGACCTTCTTAGTAAAAAGAGTGGGGTCGATTAGCCCAACTTCAAAACCACGGTCTTGTAGCAACTCGGTAAGGTGGTCATACCACGCACGTGGGGCTTGTTTAAGGCCATAGAGTGCCTTATCGAGTTGATACACATGATCGGGAAAGTAGGGATCCTCGAACCTGGGGGTTGCTTGACGTAAACCAATTCATTAATAGGACCATTAAGAAAAGCACTCTTCACATCCATTTGTTGTAACTTAAAGTTGTGATGAGAAGCATATGCAATCAACATGCGAATGGATTCAAGACGAGCAACGGGAGCAAAGGTTTCACCGTAGTCGATACCCTCGACTTGGGAGTACCCTTGTGCTACCAAACGAGCCTTGTTGCGAATGATAATCCAATGGGCATCTTGCTTGTTCTTAAATATCCACTTGGTTCCTATGATGTTGTGATTCCTGGTTGGTCTTGGCACTAATCTCCACACTTTGTTGCACTCGAAGTTGTTGAGTTCTTCATGCATGGCGTTGAGCCAATCCGGATCTTCTAGCGCTTCATAGACCTTGTGGGGTTCCACACAAGAGACAAACGCGTGATGCTCACAATAATTTGCTAATTGTCTATGAGTGCTTACCCCCTTTCTGAAGGTTCCAAGCACATTCGTCATGAGATGATCCTCGATGGAGAGCTTGGAAGCAACCTTGGTGGCACGACGCTCTAATTCCTCCTCGGGGGTGAGACGAGGAGTGGTCACTTGATCATCTTGAGCGTCGTCTTGGGCTTGTTCTTGTTCTTGAGCTTGCTCGGAGGAGAGAACTTGACCTTGGGCATCACTTGATGTGTCAACACCGTCTTGAGCGTGATCTCGCCCTTGGTCATGTTCTTGAGGATGAGGGCCTTCATGTTGTTCTTCGGAAGCGTGTGGGCCTTGGGTTGGTGATGGCTCCACTTGAGTGGAGCTTTGTCCTTCTCCTTCGGCCACAAGGGGTTCCTCAATGGGTAGGATAAAGCCAACACCCATTCTTCTTATGGCTTGGGGAGGAATTTCATCACCTACATCACAAGTGCCACTTTGCTCCACTTGGGAGCCGTTATTCTCATAAACTCCACGTTACACGTCTCCTCAATAAGTCCCGTGGATTTATTGAGGACAGGTAAGCATGAGAGTTTGTAGCATAACTAACAAATATGCCCTCATAAGCTCTAGCCTCAAATTTAGACAACCGAACACCTTTCTTGAGAATGAAACACTTACACCCGAATACCCGGAAGTACTTGAGGTTGGGCTTGTTACCGGTGAGTATCTCATATGGAGTCTTGTTCAAGCCCTTGCGGAGGTAGAGACGATTGGATGCATGACACGCGGTGTTGATGGCTTCGGCCCAAAAGTTGTACGGAGACTTGAACTCCGCCATCATGGTCCTTGCCGCATCCATCAACGTCCGGTTCTTCCTCTCCGCAACACCGTTTTGTTGAGGGGTGTAGGGTGCAGAATATTGATGCTTGATTCCCTCATCACTAAGAAATTCATCCAAGGTGTAGTTCTTGAACTCGGTGCCGTTGTCACTTCTTATTGTCAAGATCTTTGCATTGTGTTGACGTTGTGCTTCATTTGCAAAGTCAATGACGGTTTGTTGGGTCTCGCTCTTCCTCTTGAAGAAATACACCCACGTGTACCTTGAGTAGTCATCCACAATCACCAAGCAATACTTCCTACCTCCAAGACTATCGAAAGATGGAGGCCCAAAGAGATCCATGTGAAGGAGCTCCAAAGGCCTCTTCGAATAAATGATCGTCATGGGAGGGTGAGCCTTCTCATGTAGCTTTCCTTCGATACAGGCACTGCAAGCACGATCTTTAGCAAAACTAACATTCGTTAGTCCACGGACATGGTCCCCCTTGAGGAGACTTTGCAAAGATCTCATATTGACATGGGCTAAACGGCGATGCCAAAGCCATCCCACATCAACTTTAGCCATTAGGCATGTCGCGGTCTTAGTGGGTCGCTCCGAAAAGTTAATCACATATAGACCGTTCTCGACATGCCCAACAAAAGCTACTTTAAGAGTCTTGCTCCACAAGAGGGCCACGGTATCGATATCAAAGAAAGTGGCAAAGCCCATGATTGCAAGTTGACGAACGGAAAGTAAATTGCATGCAAGGGACTCAACAAGCATGACCTTCTCAATCGTGAGATCATGAGAGATGACCACCTTGCCAAGTCCCAATACCTTAGAAGATGAGGCGTCACCCCACTCGACATTGGTGGGCATAGCTGGAACCTTGTGCACGTCCACAACCAAGTCCTTGCTTCCGGTCATATGATTTGTAGCTCCGCTATCGAGCAACCATGATCCACCACCGGAAGCAAACACCTACAAGAGATCAATGCTTGGTTTTAGGTACCCATTTTGTAATGGGTCCTTTGATGTTAGTAACAAGGTTCTTTGGAACCCAAATAGACCATTCAATGTACTCATGAATAGAACCAACAAATTTGGCATAAACATGCCCATCACTAGCACGACATAACACATAAGAAGGGTTAAAATCGCCGGCTTTGTTGGGAGGGGTGGCATTGCCCTTCTTGACATTGCCGTCCCTTGCAGTGTTCTGTTTCTTCTCCTCGGAGGCACTTTCTCCCTCCTTCACAATGGTTTGCATGAGAGGAGGAGGTCTTTTGGTCTTGTCATTATTCTTCTTGTTCTTGGAGTCAGGCACGTACCCAACCCCTTCCTTGGCCACAACTCCCTTGTGGTTGATCAAGAGATCGTTGAGGTTCTTCTTGCCTTGTATGCAAGTCACAAGACCTCTCTCAAGTTGCTCCTTCAACTTAGCATTTTCCTCAACAAGATGTATATGCTTACAACACGGGTTAGTAGCATTTGCATTATCAATTAAAACCATATGAGGAAAAGTTGCTTTCTCCTTAGTTAGCTTCACTTGGAGTTGATCATGAGACTCCTTGAGACTAGCGTGAATACCCTTCAAGGCCTTGTGGGCCTTGTCAAGTATATCAAACTCCTCTTTGAGTCTAGCAAGATCAACCCCGAGTTTGGCCTTCTTAGAATTTAGCACACGGGAAACAATGAGGACATGATCATAATCTTTCTTTAACTTAGCATGATCAACATTGTGTCTCTCCTCAAGAGCCAAACGAAGACCACGCTCTTCCCCAAGAGCATTGGAAAGATCCGAAATCTCATCGGCATAGTCACGACTATGCCCTTCCATCTTAGTGATGGTGTTTTCGTGAGCCTCGATCATGTCATTGGCTTCACCAAGTTGTTCCAAGAGAGCAACAAAGTGCTTCTTCGATTTTCCCTTGAGTTTGCCCATAAAGGCCTCAAACTCATTAGCCTCCACATTATCTCCATCAAGTTCATTAATGCTATCCGCCGGAGAAGGATGATTAATGATGGTAGTTTCGTTGTTGGAGGTTACCTTGTTGGTGGCTTTAGCCATGAGGCACTTGGCGGTGATGCTCTCATTGGGTGAGTCGAAGAGAGACACCCGAGGAGTCGTCGCAATGGCAACAGAGGCCATGGCAACCGACTCATCACTTTCATCATCATTATCATCCTCATTGTACTCTTCTTGTACCACCAATGCCTTGGGGGGAGTCTTCTTGATGAAGTTGCTCTTGTTAGGGAATGACTTGGCCTTGTCCTTTCGGATGAGCTTGCCACCATTGTCTTCCCTCTTCTCATATGGGCATTCCGCAACAAAATGACTCACGTTGCCGCAATTGTAGCAAGTCCTTACACTTTGCTTGCCCCTCATGCCACTCGAGTTGTTTTTGCTAAAGTTTGGCCTCGAGTTTTTCTTTCTCCAAAATTGCCTTGAAGCAAGTGCCATGTGTTCATGATATGCATACTTCGTATCTTCGGCGTTGCTCTCCTCTTCTTCCTCTTCTTCTTCTTCAACAGTGAGCTTGGCCTTCAAAGCAAGGTTAGGCTTCTTTGCCCGTTGAGAACGGAGCACCGCATTGTCGGCGGTCTTGTCCAAAATGTTCATGGCCACAAACTCATCCAACACTTCGCTTGAGGTCAAAGTGTGGAAGTCCGGTCTTTGACGAATGACGGAGGACATGGCCTTGTGGTAGGGCATCATTGCCTTGAGGAATTTGCGCTTGATCCAATTGTCATCCATGTCCTTGCTCTTGTGATCTCGTAGTGAGACCGCGAGTTTGGTTACTCTCCGAAAAAGCTCACGAGGTTCTTCATCTTCTTTCATTGCAAACTCATCGGCCTCATCTTGTACCACTTCATAGTTGGAGCGTTGAATGCTTGTGCTTCCCCGGTAGAGAGAGACAACACAATCCATGCATCTTTGGCCAAGGCGAAGGGACGAAGATGAGGTAGGTCTTCGGGTGGAATTGCATCTTGAATGATGAAGCGAGCATTCTCATTCAATTGATTGTCCGCGGCTTCTCGAGGAGTGAAGTTTCTTGGATCATGGGGATAGAAACCTTCTTCAATGATTCTCCAAAGGTTAGTGTTCACATGATTTAAATGACGTTTAAAGCGGTAAACCCAAGAATCAAAATCCTCATTTTTCACAATCTTAGGGGGAGGACCGGCATGATTCAAATGAGTGGAAGGAACCGGTCCACCATAAACAAGTGGTGGTTCCACATGGGCAAACATGCCGGTGCCATACTTACCACTAGAAGAAGGAGCCTTTTCACTACTAGCTTCCCCCTTGTCAGGGATAGCATCCGTCACCTTGTTGGCGGGGTCACCCACTTTCAACGGTGCAGTGGATAGTTTAAGCCCCTCAAGAAATTTAGTAAACATGCTTTCAACTTCGGTCGTCATGGAGGTTTTCAATGTCTCCAAGGCCACATTGAACTCCTCACAAGAGACCGAGGTTCCCCCATCTCCCGTAGACGAGATCGGATTCACACTGGAGTGTTCCTCCACACCGTCTACGGTATCAACCATACTCTTTGGACGGTAAAGTCCTTAATAAAGAGACGAGGCTCTGATACCAATTGAAAGGATCGATATGGTTGACTAGAGGGGGGTGAATAGGCAACTACCAATTTTTACTTTTCTTTACCAAATTAAACTTTGCATCAAAGTAGGTTGTCTAGATGTGCAACTAGGTGAGCAACCTATATGATGCAATAACAACAAGCATACAAGCAAGCAAGAGAAGTAACACTAAAGAGCTTGCACAAGTAAAGGTAAGAGATAACCAAGAGTGGATCCGGTGAAGACGAGGATGTGTTACCGAAGTTCCTTCCCTTTGAAGGGAAGTACGTCTCCGTTGGAGCGGTGTGGAGGCACGATGCTCCCCAAGAAGCCACTAGGGCCACCGTATTCTCCTCACGCCCTCACACAATGCGAGATGCCGTGATTCCACTATTGGTGCCCTTGAAGGCGGCGATCGAACCTTTACAAACAAGGTTGGGGCAATCTCCACAACTTAATCGGAGGCTCCCAACAAAACCACGAAGCTTCACCAAATGGACTATGGCTCCGTGGTGACCTCAACCGTCTAGGGTGCTCAAACACCCAAGAGTAACAAGATCCACTAGGGATGAGTGGGGGAATCGAAAATCCCTTGGTGGAAGTGTAGATCGGGGCCTTCTCAACCACTCCCGAGCAAATCAACAAGTTTGATTGGCTAGAGAGATAGATCGGGCAAAAATGGAGCTTGGAGCATTTAATGGAGCTTGAGCAATAAATGGAGCTTGGGGCAGGAAGAGGTAGGTCAAAGAGAAGAAGGGGACTCCCTTTTATAGTGGGGGCAACAATCCAACCGTTGCCCCCACCAACCAGCCCCGCACAGGGCGGTACTACCGCTGAGAGGGGGCGGTACTACCGCCAGGACAGCGGTACTGCCGCGCCAGCCAGCGGCACTGCCGCGCAGAGGAGACTAGTAGGGAAAGGACCCAAACACGGTACTACCGCGGTGGTAGGGGCGGTACTACCGCTCCTGGAACGGTACTACCGCCTCTACAACCACAACTAGTGCCACAAAAGCCAACACGAGAAAAAGACCCCTCGAGTCGAGGCGATAGGAGCCACACAACCCAGCGGTACTACTGCAGCAGGGTCATGGGCGGTACTACCGCCATGGAGCGGTACTGCCGCTTGTGCCCCTTCGGCCGTACTACCGCTGGCAGTGCGGTACTACCGCTGGGGCACATAAGAGAGAGAGAGAGAGAGAATCTCTCCAAAGATGCTGAGGACGAGGTGGAGGTGCCAGGCACCCCAGCGGTACTACTACTGTGGAGCCACGGGAGGTACTACCACTGTGGAGCGGTACTGCCGCTTGTGGCTCCTCAGCGGTACTACCGCTGGGTTGCGCGGTACTACCGCTTGGACCCAGACTGGACAAGGAAGAGAGGAGAGAACTCTACAATGGAATGGAAAAGCTCGGAGGGTGAGAAGCTGATGTGAATGTGATGATTCCACCCATGCAATACCCCAGCGGACCCCCTCTTGATAGTACGGTGCCCTCTACGCAACTAGTCCACTGAGAAAGAAACGAAAGAGCTACACCGTCTTGAAATACACTCCGAGGGGAAGAAAGCTTCTCGTGCCAGGGGAGAATCTGTGAATTATTCAAAGCACAAGATTAGTCTGCAAACATGTTGTCATCAATCACCAAAACTACCTTGAGAGAGATATGCCGTAACACCCTCTCCCTCCTTTATATACTGAGGCAAGGGGGCACCCCATGACAGACAAGTTGATCCTCATGATCGTTCCTTAGCCGTGTGCAGTGCCCCCTTCCACCATATTCCACCTCGGTCATATCGTAGCGGAGCTTAGGCGAAGCCCTGCGTTGGTAGAACATCATCACCATCATCACGCCGTCGTGCTGACAAAACCCTCCCTCAACGTTTTGCTGGATCGGAACTCGAGGGACATCACCGAGTTGAATGTGTGCAGAACTCGGAGGTGCTGTACGTTCGGTACTTGGATCGGTCGGATCGGGAAGATGTACGACTACTTCCTCTATGTTGTGTCAACAGTTCCGTTGCCGGTCTACGAGGGTACGTAGACAACACTCTCCCCTCTCGTTGCTATGCATCACCATGATCTTGCATGTGCGTAGGAAATTTTTGAAATTACTACATTCCCCATAGTGGCATCTGAGCCTAGGTTTTATGCGTTGATGTTATGCACGAGTAGAACACAAGTGAGTTGTGGGCGATATAAGTCATACTGCTTACCAGCATGTCATACTTTGGTTCGGCGGTATTGTTGGATGAAGCGGCCCGGACCAACATTACGCGTACGCTTACGCGAGACTGGTTCTACCGGCGTGCTTTGCACACAGGTGGCTGGCGGGTGTCAGTTTCTCCAACTTTAGTTGAACCAAGTGTGGCTACGCCCGGTCCTTGCGAAGGTTAAAACAACTTTAGTTGTGGTTTTGATGCGTAGGTAAGAACTGTTCTTGCTAAGCCCGTAGCAGCCACGTAAAACTTGCAAGAACAAAGTAGAGGACGTCTAACTTGTTTTTGTAGGGCATGTTGTGATGTGATGTGGTCAAGACATGATGCTAAATTTTATTGTATGAGATGATCATGTATTGTAACTGAGTTATCAGCAACTGGCAGGAGCCATATGGTTGTCGCTTTATTGTATGCAATGCAATTGCGCTGCAATGCTTTACTTTATCACTAAGCGGTAGCGATAGTCGTGGAAGCATAAGATTGGCGAGACGACAAAGATGCTACGATGGTGATCAAGGTGTCGCGCCGGTGACAATGGTGATCATGAAGGTGCTTCGGAGATGGAGATCACAAGCACAAGATGATGATGGCCATATCATATCTATATTGATTGCATGTGATGTTTATCTTTTATGCATCTTATCTTGCTTTGATTGACGGTAGCATTATAAGATGATCCCCCACTAAATTATCAAAGTATAAGTGTTCTCCCTGAGTATGCACCGTTGCGAAAGTTCTTCGTGCTGAGACACCACGTGATGATCGGGTGTGATAGGCTCTACATTCGAATACAACGGGTGCAAAACAGTTGCACACGCGGAATACTCAGCTTTAACTTAATGAGCCTAGCATATAACAGATATGGCCTTGGAACACGAAGACCGAAAGGTCGAGCGTGAATCATATAGTAGATATGATCAACATATTGATGTTCACCATTGATACTACTCCATCTCACGTGATGATCGGACATGGTTTAGTTGATTTGGATCACGTGATCACTTAGAGGATTAGAGGGATATCTTTCTAAGTGGGAGTTCTTAAGTTATATGATTAATTGAACTTAAATTTATCATGAATTTAGTACCTGATAGTATCTTGCTTGTCTATGTTTGATTGTAGATAGATGGCTCGTGCTGTTGTTCCGTTGAATTTTAATGCGTTCCTTGAGAAAGCAAAGTTGAAAGATGATGGTTGCAACTACACGAACTGGGTCCGTAACTTGAGGATTATCCTCATTGCTGCACAGAATAATTACGTCCTGGAAGCACCGCTAAGTGCCAAGCCTGCTGCAGGAGTGACACCAGATGTTATGAACGTCTGGCAGAGCAAAGCTGATGACTACTCGATAGTTCAGTGTGCCATGCTTTACGGCTTAGAACCGGGTCTTCAACGACGTTTTGAACGTCATGGAGCATATGAGATGTTCCAGGAGTTGAAGTTAATATTCCAAGCGAATGCCCGAGTTGAGAGATATGAAGTCTCCAATAAGTTCTATAGCTGCAAGATGCAGGAGAATAGTTCTGTCAGTGAACATATACTCAAAATGTCTGGTTCTCATAATCACTTGACTCAACTGGGGGTTAATCTTCCTATTGATAGTGTCATTGAAAGAGTTCTTCAATCACTGCCACCAAGCTAAAAAAGCTTCGTGATGAACTATAATATGCAAGGGATGAATAAAACTATTCCTGAGCTCTTCGCGATGCTAAAAGCCGTGGAGGTAGAAATCAAGAAGGAGCATCAAGTGTTGATGGTCAATAAGACCACCAGTTTCAAGAAAAAGGGAACTTCAAGAAGAACAGCAAACAAGTTGCTGCTCAGGAGAAGAAACCCAAGTCTGGACCTAAGCCTAAGACTGAGTGCTTCTACTGCAAGCAGACTGGTCACTGGAAGCGGAACTGCCCCAAGTATTTGGCGGATAAGAAGGATGGCACAGTGAACAAAGGTATATGTGATATACATGTTATTGATGTGTACCTTACTAATGCTCACAGTAGCACCTGGGTATTTGATACTGGTTCTGTTGCTAACATTTGCAACTCGAAACAGGGGCTACGGATTAAGCGAAGATTGTCTAAGGACGAGGTGACGATGCGCGTGAGAAATAGTTCCAAAGTCGATGTGATCGCGGTCGGCATGCTACCTCTACATCTACCTTCAGGATTAGTATTAGACCTAAATAATTGTTATTTGGTGCCAGCGTTGAGCATGAATATTATATCTAGATCTTGTTTGATGCGAGACGGTTATTCATTTAAATTAGAGAATAATGGTTGTTCTATTTATATGAGTAATATCTTTTATGGTCATGCACCCTTGAAGAGTGGTCTATTTTTGATGAATCTCGATAGTAGTGATACACATATTCATAATGTTGAAATCAAAAGATGCCGAGTTGATAACGATAGTGAAACTTATTTGTGGCACTGCCGTTAAGGTCACATGGGTGTAAAGCGCACGAAGAAACTCCATACTGATGGACTTTTGGAACTACTTGATTATGAATCACTTGGTACTTGCGAACCATGCCTCATGGGTAAGATGACTAAAATGCCGTTCTCCGGTACTATGGAGAGAGCAACGGATTTGTTGGAAATCATACATACAGATGTATGTGGTCCAATGAATGTTAAGGCTCATGGCGGATATCGTTATTTTCTCACCTTCACAGATGATTTAAGCAGATATGGGTATATCTACTTAATGAAACATAAGTCTGAAACATTTGAAAAGTTCAAAGAATTTCAGAGTGAATTTGAAAATCATCGTAACAAGAAAATAAAGTTTCTACGATCTGATCGTGGAGGAGAATATTTGAGTTACGAGTTTGGTCTACATTTGAAACAATGCGGAATAGTTTCGCAACTCATGCCACGCGGAACACCACAGTGTAATGGTGTGTCTGAACGTCGTAATCGTACTTTATTAGATATGGTGCGATCTATGATGTCCCTTACTAATTTACCGTTATCGTTTTGGGGTTATGCTTTAGAGACGACTACATTCATGTTAAATAGGACACCATCGAAATCCATTGAGACGACGCCTTATGAACTGTGGTTTGGCAAGAAACCAAAGTTGTCATTTCTGAAAGTTTGGGGCTGGGATGCTTATGTGAAAAAAACTTCAACCTGATAAGCTCGAACCCAAATCGGAGAAATGTGTCTTCATAGGATATCCAAAGGAGACTGTTGGGTACACCTTCTATCACAGATCCGAAGGCAAAAAATTTGTTGCTAAATTCGGAGTTTTTCTAGAGAAGGAGTTTCTCTCGAAAGAAGTGAGTGGGAGAAAAGTAGAACTTGATGAGGTAACTGTACCTGCTCCCTTATTGGAAAGTAGTACATCACAGAAACCGGTTTCTGTGGCACCTACACCAATTAGTGATGAAGCTAATGATAATGATCATGAAACTTCAGATCAAGTTACTACCGAACCTCGTAGATCAACCAGAGTAAGATCCACACCAGAGTGGTACGGTAATCCTGTTCTGGAAGTCATGCTACGAGATCATGATGAACCTACGAACTATGAAGAAGCGATGGTGAGCCCAGATTCCGCAAAATGGCTAGAAGCCATGAAATCTAAGATGGGATCCATGTATGAGAACAAAGTGTGGACTTTGGTTGACTTGCCCGTTGATCGGCAAGAAATTGAGAATAAATGGATCTTCAAGAAGAAGACTGACGCTGACGGTAATGTTACTGTCTACAATGCTCGACTTGTTGCAAAAGGTTTTCGACAAGTTCAAGGGATTGACTACGATGAGACCTTCTCACCCGTAGCGATGCTTAAGTCTGTCCGAATCATGTTAGCAATTGCCGCATTTTATGATTATGAAATTTGGTAAATGGATGTCAAAACTGCATTCCTGAATGGATTTCTGGAAGAAGAGTTGTATATGATGCAACCAGAAGGTTTTGTCGATCCAAAGGGAGCTAACAAAGTGTGCAAGCTCCAGCGATCCATTTATGGACTGGTGCAAGCCTCTCGGAATTGGAATAAACGCTTTGATAGTGTGATCAAAGCGTTTGGTTTTGTACAGACTTTTGGAGAAGCCTGTATTTACAAGAAAGTGAGTGGGAGCTCTGCAACATTTCTGATATTATATGTGGATGACATATTATTGATTGGAAATGATATAGAATTTCTGGATAGCATAAAGGGATACTTGAATAAGAGTTTTTCAATGAAAGACCTCGGTGAAGCTGCTTACTTATTGGGCATTAAGATGTATAGAGATAGATCAAGACACTTAATTGGACTTTCACAAAGCACATACCTTGACAAGGTTTTGAAGAAGTTCAAAATGGATCAAGCAAAGAAAGGGTTCTTGCCTGTGTTACAAGGTGTGAAGTTGAGTAAGACTCAATGTCCGACCACCGCAGAAGATAGAGAGAAAATGAAAGATGTTCCCTATGCTTCAGCCATAGGCTCTATCATGTATGCAATGTTGTGTACCAGACCTGATGTGTGCCTTGCTATAAGTCTAGCAGGGAGGTACCAAAGTAATCCAGGACTAAGGATATGTTTCTCGTATATGGAGGTGACAAAGAGCTCATCGTAAATGGTTACGTTGATGCAAGCTTTGACACTGATCCGGACGATTCTAAATCGCAAACCGGATACGTGTTTTTACTGAACGGTGGAGCTGTCAGTTGGTGTAGTTCTAAACAAATCGTCATGGCGGGATCTACATGTGAAGCGGAGTACATAGCTGCTTCGGAAGCAGCAAATGAAGGAGTCTGGATGAAGGAGTTCATATCCGATCTTGGTGTCATACCTAGTGCATCGGGTCCGATGAAAATCTTTTGTGACAATACTGGTGCAATTGCCTTGGCGAAGGAATCCAGACTTCACAGGAGAACCAAACACATCAAGAGACGCTTCAATTCCATTCGGGATTTAGTCCAAGTGGGAGACATAGAAATTTGCAAGATACATACGGATCTGAATGTTGCAGACCCGCTGACTAAGCCTCTTCCACGACCAAAACATGATCAGCACCAAGGCTCCATGGGTGTTAGAATCATTACTGTGTAATCTAGATTATTGACTCTAGTGCAAGTGGGAGACTGAAGGAAATATGCCCTAGAGGCAATAATAAAGTTATTATTTATTTCCTTATATCATGATAAATGTTTATTATTCATGCTAGAATTGTATTAACCGGAAACATAATACATGTGTGAATACAAAGACAAAAACAGAGAGTCACTAGTAGGCCTCTACTTGACTAGCTCGTTAATCCAAGATGGTTATGTTTCCTAACCATAGACATGAGTTGTCATTTGATTAACAGGATCACATCATTAGGAGAATGATGTGATTGACTTGACCCATTCCGTTAGCTTAGCACTTGATCGTTTAGTTTGTTGCTATTGCTTTCTTCATAACTTATACATTTTCCTATGACTATGAGATTATGCAACTCCCGTTTACCGGAGGAACACTTTGTGTGCTACCAAACGTCATAATGTAACTGGGTGATTATAAAGGTGCTCTACAGGTGTCTTCGAAGGTACCTGTTGGGTTGGCGTATTTCGAGATTAGGATTTGTCACTCCGATTGTCGGAGAGGTATCTCTGGGCCCTCTCGGTAATGCACATCACTCAAGCCTTGCAAGCATTGCAACTAATTAGTTAGTTGCAGGATGATGTATTACGGAACGAGTAAAGAGACTTGCCGGTAACGAGATTGAACTAGGTATTGAGATACCGACGATCGAATCTCGGGCAAGTAACATATCGATGACAAAGGGAACAACATATTTGTTATGCGGTCTGACCGATAAAGATCTTCATAGAATATGTAGGAGCCAATATGAGCATCCAGGTTCCGCTATTGGTTATTGACCGGAGACGTGTCTCGGTCATGTCTACATAGTTCTCGAACCCGTAGGGACCGCACGCTTAAAGTTCGGTGACGATCGTAATTAGGGTTTTGTGTTTTGATGTGCCGAAGGTTGTTCGGAGTCCCGGATGTGATCACGGACATGACGAGGAGTCTCGAAATGGTCGAGACATAAAGATTGATATATTGGAAGCCTATATTTGGATATCGGAAACGTTCCGGGTGAAATCGGGATTTTACCGGAGTACCGGGGGGTTACCGGAACCCCCCGGGGGTTATTGGGCCTACATGGGCCATAAGGGAGAAGAGGAGGGCCGGCCAGGGCAGGCCGCGCGCCCCCTCCCCCCTAGTCCGAATAGGACAAGGAAGGGGGGCGGCGCCCCCCTTTCCTCTGTCTCCCTTCCTCCTTCCTTTTCCAACAAGGCAAGAGGGGGGAGTCCTACTCCCGGTTGGAGTAGGACTCCTCCAGGCGCACCCATAGGGCCGGCCGCACCTCCCCCTCTCCCTCCTTTATATACTGAGGCAAGGGGGCACCCCATGACACACAAGTTGATCCTTGTGATCGTTCCTTAGCCGTGTGCGGTGCCCCCTTCCACCATATTCCACCTCGGTCATATCATAGCGGTGCTTAGGCGAAGCCCTACGTCGGTAGAACATCATCACCCTCATCATGCCGTCGTGCTGACAAAACTCTCCCTCAACGTTTTGCTAGATCGGAACTCGAGGGACGTCACTGAGCTGAACGTGTGCAGAACTCGGAGGTGCCGTACGTTCGGTACTTGGATTGGTCGGATCGGGAAGACGTACGACTACTTCATCTATGTTGTGTCAACACTTCCGTTGTCGGTCTACGAGGGTACGTAGACAACACTCTCCCCTCTCGTTGCTATGCATCACCATGATCTTGTGTGCGTAGGAAAATTTTGAAATTACTATGTTCCCCACAACATCGTCGTCCTCCGGCTACCTGCCGGCCAGCCGGTCAGCAACAATGGCTGCCATCTCCTTGTGGTCCGTCATCCGCCTGTCCCTAAGAGCGTTGGAGCGCGAGGAAGCCATGGTGGGCAGTAGTGGTGTGGAAAGGAGAAAGGGAACGGATGCGGATGACTACGGCTATGGCTGGCGCAGTAGTTTATATAGCAATGGTGGGCAGGCGAAGGGACAGACGTGTGGCGCCGGAGTAGCCACCTCGGCAACCGTGTATCATTAATGTGGGCGGCAAATGGACGGACGGACGACACTTGTGTCGTTTGAAGGTGGAGCAATTGCCTGCACCGGGAAGCGGGGCGGACGACGCTGACTGTTTCAGGCGGAAAGCGCGCGCGGGCGAGGAGATGACTTTACTTGGAGAGGATGACAATGGGGACCCACCAGGTCCATAGCCTCATGTACGCAAGTGCCTCCTTATTATATATATATAACTATAATTTATTTTGCTTCCTCCTGGTTTCCTGACATCACGGTCGCACACCATTGTCAACCTATGTAGTAGTCAATAAACAAGAGAATTGCACAAGAAGCGGCCGACAGCTGGGACCAAGCAGCTCGAGCGGTATTTGTGTTTTTGAGGTGTGAGCACTGCAGAGTTTTTCGATGTTTAGCCCAGATATTAATTTTTCTCCTCTGAACAACAACGAAAACATCGCTGCAGGTATTAACTGGGCGGGCTATGGCCCTTCTAGCCCAGGCCAGATATCCAGCCCATATATTAATTTTTTCAAGCTCAAAATGGCTAGCCCAGCTATACTTTTTTTAGGAATACCCAGGCAAGGTCAAGTTGTTATTCTCCGCCCCGCTGGGCTGCAAATCTTTCCTAGGAGGGATGCATTAGGCTTAACAAGAAAATGGGCTTTAAGAAATAATAAATGGGATGTAATTATAAAAACTGGGTAGTAACTATAAAAAAATGCACCAAACACGTGATTACTTTATAAAATATTATTTTTGGATATTGAAAATTTTAATTTCATTAATTGTTGCGAGCGCAATGTTTCATTGGATTTTTACGTAATATAAATTTATATTGAAATTGTATTTAATCTGACTAGAAATTTCGGGATAAAAATATTTCGGATCCCATCAAAATGTGGGAAATTTTATTGAATTCTGTTTTGAACAGTTGGTTGAAATGAGTTGTACTTTTAACAAACTGTAAATGGGCTGTAGTAAATCCCATTAGAATTCAAAAATGGGCTACACATTCCTACAAATCTCAAATGGGCTATAAGTTCTCTGCCACACACTTCTGGCCTTACTAAGTTGACACACGGTTGACGCGTATGCAAGGCTTTGTCAACTTATAGTCAACACACGGTTCTAGCAGCAGTGGCCGTTGGATGTCCATCCAACGGATTTCGTGCTTCTTCTTCAATCTCGGATATTCTTGCTTCACCCGCCAAAAAAATGATTACTCCCCCTGACATCTGGGGCGCACCGTTTCGGAAAATGACCTGTGGGCCTACTAAGTTGACGTACCAAGGGCTTTGTCAACTTAGTCAATATAAACGATTCTAGCTGCAGTGACCGTACGATGTCCATCCAACGACCGTCGTGCTTCTTCAACCTCGGGTCTTCTTGCTCCAGCCACCCAAAGCAGCGCCGGTCGTGCCGCCTGCTCCTGCCTCCCGTGGCCGGCTGTGCTGCCACGAAAGCCTCACCGCCCCCTACTACTCCCACCGCTGGCCAGGCCATCCCTCCACTCACCCACACCCCTGTTATTCTGCGGCGACGACAGCGCAGCCGAACCAGTGAACCCTCGTACTCCTCTCCGCGTGTGCATCCACTGCCGCATCTTCCCCGGCTCCGCGTCGTCCCCTTCCTAGGCCTCGCCGTCGTCCACCTCCATGGTGCTCTCGGCGCGGCGTGGTCAACGTGGTCAAGGAACGACTTCCATCGGACATGGACTGTACGTGGAGAGGCTGACAGTTGGGTCCACGGCAGCCGCAAGGAAGTGCCTCCTTATTACGCGCAAAATAATTATTCCTCCACCTGACAGCGGGGACCCACTAGACGGGCCACCGTATTTCGCGAAAAAAATGATTCGCCCCGTGACTGCTGGGACCCACGAGCTACATCTTCGCACGCAAGGAAGTGCGTCCGGGAAAAAAACAATTTGCCCCCCTAACTGCTGGGACCCACCAGCTACATCTTCGCACGCAAGGAAGTGCGTCCGAAAAAAAACGATTCACCCCCGACTGCTGGGACCCACCAGCTACACCTTCGCACGCAAGGAAGTGCGTCCGGGCAAAAAAACGATTCGCCCCCTGACTATTGGGACCCAGCAGCTACACCTTCGCACGCAAGGAAGTGCGTCCGTGCCAAAAAAATGATTCACCCCCTGACTGCTGGGACCCACCAGCTACATCTTCGCAGGCAAGGAAGTGCCTGACAGTCGGGACCCACCTGGTAGAAGCGTACGTAGCGTTGTCATTCTAGTCGCGAACGTGTACGTACATCCTGGTCGATGCAGAGGCACGCACGTGTCGTAGTAGAGGCGCGCACGTGTCGTAGTAGAGGCGCGCACGTAGCATGTACATGTACGTACAGCGGCCAGGGTGCAAGAAAGAAAATACGGCCACGTATGTGTACATACGGGCAGGGTCTCGAACGCCTACTCGCGAATACGTACGGCCAGGGCTCGTGTACATGGCTGGGTCGGAACGGAGAAAGAGCGTCGTCGTGTTCTTGGGGAGGCAACGGAATGCGTCGTGTTCATGGGGAGGCAACGGAATGCGTCGTGTTCATCGGGAGGCAACGGAATGCGTTGTGTTCATCGGGAGGCAACGGAACGCGTGGGAGCCAACCGGCTGGGTCGGAACGGAATGCGTGGTCGTGTACATCGGGAGGGCTTGGACGGAACATGCGATTGAAATGAGGCCTGGCGTACTGCAGAACGGAGGAAACGGACCTCCTACGGTCGAAACGGGGGGTCCTGTTGATCGGGAGGGGTGTGCCGTACCGCAAAACGGAGGAAACGGACCTCCTACGGTCGAAACGGCGGTCCTGTTGATCGGGAGGGGTGTGGCGTACCGCCAAACGGAGGAAACGGACCTCCTACGGTCGAAATGGGGGTCCTGTTCATCAGGAGGGGTGTGGCGTACCGCAAAACGGGACTCCACGGGATACTATTCGTCTCCACCGCCGACCTCCTCCAGCCTCCACGGGCTACCGTCGACCTCCTCCAGCCTCCACGGGCTCCTGTTCATCCAGCCTCCACCGCACGCTACTCCACCGGCTACTGTTCAACCACCCCTCCACCGTCTACTGTTCATCCAGCCCTCCACACCACGGGGTCCTGTTCAACCACCCCTCCACGGGCACCCCTCCACCGTCTACTGTTCATCCAGCCCTCCACACCACGGGGTCCTGTTCATCCAGAGGCAACGCCACCGCTCACTGTTCATCCACCCCCCTCGCAACGCTCACTGTTCATCCAATCGATCGGCTTTAGTTAGCAGCAGTAGCAAAGGAATCGCTCGATCGGGTTCAGTTAACAGCCATCGATCGATCGCTCGGGTTCAGTAACGCGTAGCCTGCAGTGCAATCGCTCGGGTTCAGTTAGAGCCAATGCCTCGCACACACGCGCGTACGTGTACGAGAGAAGCGCGCATCACTCGGCCCCCATCCTCCCACCGTAACCGGGAACTCCCCGAAATTTTCCTCGCCCTCGCTTCTACCATGGTTTTTCTATCATGGACGGCCCAAAGAATGTCATGCAGTTGCGTCTCCGGCCCGCCCAAGATGAAAAGCCCATTTTCTGTCATGATTTTTTGTCATAGAAGTAGGAGCCCACCACATCTATGATGATACCGGGTTTTGTCACAATTATGATCATAGAAGTGTCATATGTATGACAGAAAAAAATTCGTTCGGCCCAAAATGTCACGGATGTGTCTTTTTTTTCATACCATAGGCTAGCTTCTAGGGTTTAGCCTCTCTGTTATCGTGGTAGATCAACTCTTGTAACACTCATATTATCAAGAACAATCAAGCAAGACGTAGGGTATTACCTCCATGAAGAGGGCCCGAACCTTGGTAAACATCGTGTCCCCTGCCTCCTGTTACCATCTGCCTTAGACACACAGTTCGGGACCCCCTACCCGAGATCCGCCGGTTTTGACACCGACAGTCGTGTACAAAATAGATTCAACTTTAGTTCCTCCATTCCAAAATAATCATAGTTAGAGGATTTTCAAGTGTCAAATTTCAAAAAGAAGCGGATAATTTAATGAGGTTTTCAAACATACAAGGTCAAATTTAACTTTGTCTATTTAGGGCAATCCTTAAAGTTCAAGAGTACTCTAAACGTGAATGCTTGTGTTTCAAAATTTCGAACGAAGCGCCAAAAGTGCCCTACTCGCCCAAAACCGCGTGAGACAAATGTTTGGTAGTACAAGGAAATTACTTTTCTAATAACTCCGACCCGTGAAACCTACCGGCCCGATGTCCAAAGGTCTAAACCGGGGTAGGTTTGTAGCTTCATCTAGATGCCATGCAACGGCCTCCAAAAACCATTCATACACAATGGCCGCCTAAGCACACATGCGTGCGGCCGAAATCGCTCCTGCCCACTATTTGGGACACCTGGGATTACCATCCTACCCCCGACCCGCAGTAGGTCCAAAATTTAAGAGGGGGTAAAGTTTGTACTTTCCCCAAATTTCAAACAAGCGCATCCCATCTTCTGTTCAAAAAGCCAAAAACAAGCGCGTCCCACACCGAAACATGGTTCTCCCCCTCCCCCCGCCCACCCGTCTGATTCCCCATTCGTACTCCATGGGTGCAAAAACTACCTCTCCACCAGCCGCGAAACCCTGGCGTCCTCCGTCCGCCACCCCATCCCACCCATCAACCGCCGCCCTCCTCCATCACGCTGGAGCCGATACCCCGACGTCGTCGTCCACCGCAACGCCCTCCGCGGCTAGTAGTGGAAGCCGAGGCCGAGCCGTCTGTACCCGAGCCAGTTCAACCACGTCGTCCTGCGCCTCACTGCTGCCACTCCAACTTCGCCACTCTCCACCGCACCGGAGCTGTTCCTACTACGCCATCCTTCGCCGCCTCGGATCTGCTTCCCCTCCGCTGATATACGGCCACGGCAACATAGTCAACAATTTGTCCATGGGTTTGTCCAAGGATCCACAGTTCTCCAAAACATCGGTTCCCTGGGAGAAAAAAGAAGATCACCACGACATATGGAGGAGACCACACTGGCAACCAATAAGGGTACTCCTCTTCCCTTATTCGCGCAAATCTTACATGTCTGCTTGCATGGTATTCATCCCACAGAAGACACTAGTTGACCGCTTCTTCTTGATACTAGATGTTCCTAGTAACTCGCGATGCACAAGGTTTCTCCTCATATACTATTTCACCTTAGCTAGAGGTCCATCGCCCCCCTGAATTTCAATTCCTGGCCAGTTGATTCCCAATTAACGGAAGCATTCCCCGGCATAACAACCGCTAGTACACCTATTATGCTGGGGAAGCAGCACCTTGGTGTTTATCTTAGGGGCGTGTGGGTCCTACAGCTACTGGCGCCCGATCTGGAGGTCGGCCGGGATTAAAGGGATGGCCTAGGGGCGTTGCCAAGCACGGCGATGGTGTGAGGTCGAGGGGAGGGCGGGGCGGCAAAGGCAGGGGTCTGGGCCGATGGTCGTTGGCGGTTCGAGAAAGATCGTAAACAGTGACTGGCGGGAGGTAGACGAAGGCCATCTGCCCGTTCCTTATATATCGAACGGTTCATTAAAAAAACCGACTGACCTATTTATTTTCAGTCGACTGTTATCTTGATATGACCACATGTGGTGGTGTGCTGGAGGAGTACCTGCATTTCCTGTGCTCATATATTACAAAATCATATGGAGTAGAATCTAATTTTGTTTGCCATGCAATGTTGTAGAGCTATCATATGTCTCCTGTCATTTATTTTTCAGCCACCTAATATATGCTACTTTTACAGTGCACTAGTTCTGCACACACTTCGCCCATACTCTCACTATTGTGTTTTTATGCAAGGGTATTTCAGAGTCTGCCTTGAGAGAAGCAGAAAAGAAAAGAGAGAAGTTGCTCCAGCTTTCTACGCGGGTAAGCACGACATGTTACAGCGCTGTAAAGGGTGCAGTGTCAGCAGATGGAAACGGTAAACGTAGCTCTGGAGTTGATGACCTCGCTCACAATAAACCACCATCCCAGGTGTTTGCTTTAACTTCGTGGTGTCATATGTGGTTGCATGTTCCATATGGTGTCTAGCTTATATTTGAAAGGCTGAAGTCGGTCTTTATTAAGACAAGGAAAGATAATTTTTACATGAACCACCATCCCATGAGCACCGGAAGACAAATAGCTAGTCAGGGCAATGGCCAAGCCAGTGACAAGCCCAGCAAAGACAGGCATCACCTGGAAGCCAGCTAAAAAGCCGCGATGGTGGCAAAGCAGCCCGCCTGCCACCAGGCTCTCAGGTCCTAGATGATCATGCTCACCACTCCAGCTGGATGTCTAGCTTGTATTGCTTCCAATTTGGTTAAATTGCATCTGCTTAGCTTACACATTATACCTTTGAATATGACATGCCTTTCTGTTTTTGGTACATACTAGTACATCTGTGTATTAACCATGTTCTTACATCAAACTAATGTTCTTGTGTATCCCTCATCAATCACTTATGATGAGGCAGTCAGGCAAGTGGACTACTCCCCATTTAAAGAATGCAGCGTTAGCCTCCCGGCATGATTCTTAAGAAACAGCAAGGCTAGATGAAGATAGTGAACATAGCTCCGTAGTTGATTACCGCATTTCCCCTACACTAGCATCCCAGGTGCTTGCTCTAACTTGGCAGCGTGATATGTGGTTGCATGTTGCATATGGTGTCTAGATTATAATTCTTCCAATCTGGTTAAACTGCATGTGCTATTCTGCTTAGCTTATACATTATACCTGTTAATGTGACATGCCTTCCTATATTTAGTACATAGTACATCTGTCTATTAAGCATGTCCTTACATAAAACTATTGTTTTTTGTATCCTGCATCAATCAATATGACGAGACACCTTTAGTATATGCAGTGCGATATTAGTTGCATCTTTCATATGATTTATAGCATGCACTTCTTCTAATTTGTTGAAATTCCATTTATGATGGGACGCTTTTAACTTGTCAGAGTCATATTGGTTGCATCTTTCATGTGGTGTCTAACTTGCATTGCTTCTTATTTGTTGGAATGGTTTCTGCTTAGTATACACAAACAGTTGTGAACATGCCATGTCGTCCTGTTTTTTGTACATATTCCATCCTGGTATCATGTGTTTGCCTTACATCAAAGTAGTGATTGTCAGTATCATGCATGAATGAGTTCTGAAGAGAGAATTTTATTGCTTTTTCTTGTCCGTTTTACTTGACAATTCAAAATCAATAAAGCGAAAGGAAGTTAGCAAGGCAGCGGATAAAGGTGCTCCTTCCAAACGGAGGGCCTCTACAGTTTCTACTCCTCCATCCCCCCAAGATGATTTCCAAGACAACACATGCATAGACACTCAATGTAGTTGTGTTTATGATGAGCACATCTCCCCTAGTGCACCATCACCGGTGCTCCCTCTAACTTGGCACTGTTATATGTGGTTGCATGTTATGTGTGATGTCTAGGTTGTATTGCTTCTAATTTTGTTGAATTCCATCTTCTTACTTTACACATTATACCTGAATAAGACACGTGTTCCTGTTTCTAGAACATACAATATCTGTCTATCACACCATGTTCTTACATCAAATTACTACTGTTGTTTAACCTACAACAATCACTTATCATAAGACACGTTTGACTTCGGAGTGTGATATAGGTTACATCTCGCATTCTTTTCTAGCTTGTACTACTAATTTGTTGAAATGGCACTTATGACGAGACAGTTTTAACTTGGTAGAGTGATATTCGTTGCATCTTTCATATGGTGTCTAGATTTCATTGCTTCTAATTTGTTGAAATGCCTTCTCCTTAGTTTACACATCATAAGCTGTGAATATGCAATGGCACTAATGACGAGAGACCTCTAACTTGGTAGTGTGATGTTGTTTGCATCTTGCATATGATTTATTTCTTGTACTGCTTCACATTTGTTTAAACGCCATTTATGATGAGACACTGTTAACTTGGCAGAGCGATATTTGTAGCATCTTTCATATGGTGTCTACCTTCCATTGCATTGCTTCTAATTCAGTGAAATGTCTTCTGCTTAGTTTACACATCATAGTTCTTGTTATCTCTTCCGTCCCGTTTTTCGTACATATTACATCCTCCTATCATGTGGTTGTCTAACATCAAAGTTCAGTTCGTCTGTATTACACATCAATTTGTTCTGAAGAACTAAATTGTTATTCGTTTTTCTTGTCGGCTTAACTTAACATGGCACAGAGAAAGAGGAACAAACATAGAATGGTAGGGAATGGGAACCGGAAGAATATTGCAGATTCTGCTGGTACTGATGGTGCAATAGAAGGTCCAAGTCCAGCGGAAAATTCTAGAAACAGGGTATCCCATGCTACACGAGCTGTAGAAAAAGCCAAACACAAACAAATAGCTGCCACCAAACAAGCAGAGACATCCCTAGTTCTTGCAACACCTTCCACAGTACTACCAGCTGCATGAGTTACTCGTGCGTCAAATGAGCTAGCAGCACGTTCCCAAGCTCCCTTGCTGCCTGACACTACTTCCCAAGCACTCTTGACACAAGACGAGTTGGTAAGATCAGATGAACCTTGTGAGCTTCAACAGCAAGAAGGTAGTTGCTGGAGTCAAGTTACAGTTGCATGCTTCTTTATATGTAGTCTCACAGTTTGATGTACACTAATACTTCCTATGTTCGTTGTTGGACTAGCACCTAGGCGCAAGAGGAAACAAACACCAGGGATAATGCTCGATAGGTTAACTAAATCTAGAGGAGGAAGAATGGAGATCTGTTTTGAGGCAGGTTTAAAAAGGCCACGTGATGCTACAGAGTCAGCCAAGTTAGTATTAGAGGCAGCGGTTGCCGTTAGGTGTCATGTACGTATCCTCCCAACATGGATTCAGTATAGGAATGACAAAGACGAAACCCAGTTCAACACCTTCCTCAACCATTTATCTATAAGTATGGTTATGTATGGAAACTAGTAATATCATCTTGCTCCGTCCCATACTTTCTAGGTTGCTAATAATGAGACTCCCATAATTTTCAACAGATGAGGATCAAGTTGGATAGCCAAGATGATGCAACCAGACAAGCTTGCACCCATGTTTTCAAGTCTGCTCTGCGACAGTATCGGTATAACTTGAGGAAAACTCACTTTGAAGGCAAGGCTAACAGTGAACTTTCCCAAACATCTCCAGTGGAAAATATATCGGATGAAGACTGGAGGGGCCTCTTTAAACACCGGTCTGATCCGAAGTATTAGGTACATTATATATATGTGATCAGATCACATGTTGAAGTCCTATTTACGCATGTGCCACACAAATCTATCTCTTGTAGGTGAACTGTTCAAAGAACAAGGCCAACCGTACGAAAGTGAAATTCCAACAGACGACAGGATCATGTAGCTATATTGCACACTGTGAGGGTCTTGTAATTAGCTGTTGTTTCACTCTTTTCGCTATACCATATTATCAGATCTATATTGACTTGTTCCAAATGCAGAGGAAAGCCCGCAAGGACCAAAAAGTACCTGAACCAAATGATGTGGAAATCTTCAAGTACTGTCACACCAACAAGAAGAAGGGCATGACTACAGTAGTCAAAGCCGCTGTTGTAAGTCCTTAATCCTCATGCCTTTTAACTACTACTTACTCTGACTTGTGCCCTGAACTGCATGGTTTGCAGCCAATGTCTATTACTCTTTTCAATTTTATACACAATTGTCTTAGCGTATCATTGTACCTTACAAGGTTTAAAAGAGAGGAGTGATGTTCCTTTGATCTTGACATGTAATCTAGTTCCATGCTGGACTTTCCCACACAACGTTACAATTGCCTGTTTGCCTATTCTCAGTTGTTTTGTGATATGAATGATGCCATACTATGCTTACTGTATTATAAACTTCGTCTCTTTATCCTTAGCCCTCAATACAATGTGAAGAAATAGACAATACATTAGCGATGGTACATGGTCATATGTTTGGAACCTGGTTTTATTATGTACTTTGCAATAAAATACAACTAATATTTTACATGGGTTCACCAGAATAAGTTATGTATATAGACCAAAGCTATTTTGTTTGGTTTTGTTGCCTCCTTAATATCTTCTGTTCTGGTACTACTAATGTAAAACCTCAACTTTTCAGCAAGCTATGGAAAAAATGGTGGAACCACCACCTTCTGAAGGTGGCGAGGCAACTATAACTGCAATGTCAGCTCTTGCTGCATTGGGTCAGTACTTGTCCACTAACAGTGCCAAAAGCACGTTCAGTGTAATACTGGGTTGGTTGTTAAGGCAATCTCGTCCAAACTGCCTCATAATCAAGATATGCAAGCTCAAAACAATGTTGTATCTCCGCTCCAGACACAAGTCCATTCCCTAACAGAGACCCTTTGTGAAACAAGGAGAGACATTGTTCGATGTTGTCAAGATATGCACGGTTTCGCAACCAGACTATCCGACATTTGCTATGTTGCTTAGGAGCCTAGGAGAACTGAAGGTGAAGGTTATGGTGCTCCATCGGACAATACAAGATGAAAACGTAACAGACAGGTCAAATGAACTGAGCTTCTGAACTTCTAGTGGTGCATTTATCTGCTAGACTGGTAACTTTTATGCCAACCTTCCTTTTGTTTTATAGTTGTAATTTGTTTTGGTGCGATACAAAATTTGTTCTTAACGTGCAGCCACCGGCTGAAGAAAACAACAAGCCATTTTTGTACAGTGTAGGGTGTTCCCTATATTTGCACTGGTGGCAAACTTTGATGCCCAGTGTGTCGTGGAATTGTCACGGCAGATGTCCTTAGTGTCAGGACTTAGTCGTGAGGCCAATGCATCAATGTGGTAGCTTGAGAGGGGTTGAGAGGGGCGAAAGACGCGATATTTTACCCAGGTTCGGCCCCTCACGGTGGAGGTAAAAGCCTACATCCTGCTTCATTGATATTGATGATGATGATCACGGTACAAGAGTGCTCTATCTCGAGAGCTATTGTCTAAACCTAACTTGTCCAACTTGTGGAACTTGTGAATCTTGTCCCCTTTTGGGGAGCCCTGCCCCTCCTTATATATGTTGAAGGGGCGGTTTACATGTGGAGTCCTATTAGGATTAGGACTAGTCTATCTCTAATACAAACCGGATACAAGTCCAGGTCTTAGCTCCTTGTAAGATAATGTTCCTCATGCCTTTCCTCTTAAACTGGCCCACCGTTAAACGTGAACCGGCCTTCTGGGCTTTGGGCCTTGTCATCCATCGATCCCGCACGCCGGATCACCAGTGAGTCATAATGACCAGGTGGGTTGCTTGTAAACCGCCAGGTCAGGGCGGGTCGCCAGTAACTCGCCAAGTGTCAGCGGGGTCTTCAGATAAACCGCCAAGTCCGGTCGGGTTAACTTCCGGCCGGTTTACACCGTGGGGTATATCCCCGACATTAGCCCCCAAGTTTAGCTTGGATTTATTCATGGTAAACTTATACTGCAAAATAAACACAAGAACAAATTTGACAGGTTATGCTCCGGGTTAAGAATTTTTGTAAACCGGTACCTGATCATCCTTAAGTCCTTGTTATTTCCTCCTTCTGGGAAATCCGGGTCAACAGACCAGCTTCATAATCAATTTGCCAACATTGGTTTCTCATAAAGAAATATTGTGAAGAATAATCCACTTGAGTCGGCTTCCAAAGCGCCGGTTTAAGAAATATGGGTCTTGAAATACTTATCTGATATTCAGCCGGCTTGAAGATGTAAGACTTGCCGGTTTAATATTACCAAACTGGTCGGTTTATAAATATTGATGGCACCGGGTCATAATTGTTATCGACACCGGGTCATGTAATTGATCTTCCTGATTAGCTCAAAACCGATAACATGAAGATGTTCCTCCTTATATATGCATAATACATGTAGCCCCCAAGTCTTAAGAGGACAACATAGTTATAACTTAAGACTTGCTCCAATAAGTGTTTCAACCTTGAAGAAATCCGGTTTGTTCATCTCAATCATATAAACCGAATACTCCATATATGTAGCCCCCAAGTGTCGGGTTGTCATGCTTGCAGCAACCTGGGACTTTGTAATTGCTTACAAAAACTTCAATTAGTGTAGCCCCCAAGGGCCGGGTCATTAGGGACTTTGTAAATATAATCTTGCAAACTTTGAACAGCAACGTGTAGCCCCCAAGGGCCGGCTTAGTAAGATAATACTGAACCGGGACTTGATATATACTTCAATGAAAATAACATCTTATAATGTAGCTTCCGTCGTAGGGCTTGAACCCACGTCCACAAGGTTAAGAGCTTTGTGCTTTACCAACTGAGCAATGGATCCTTCAATATTATGGACGAAAACTTGTGTACCTTGAATTGTTGACAGGAGCAATTGGTAGCCCCCAAGGGCCGGCTCATTATAATATGATGAGTCGAGTCTTCAATAAGATTAGTAAAAATGACTTTGCATTAGCCCCAAAGTGTCATGATGCATGCTTGCAGCGACATGAGACTTGCATGTAATCTTGATTTGAATAATGTAGCCCCCAAGTGCCGGGTTATAAGCCTGCAGCAACTCGGGACTATTCCTTCCATTGTAAAATAAATCATATCCTTTGATAAAATAATAGCCATTGCGCTAAAGCGACTTGAAAACTCAATAATACCGGTTATTAATAACCATAAAAATCCAGCCATGTTGGCTATTCAAGATAATATAATCCGGTGAAAACCTTATTCATTCAATATCATAATGAATAATATGACCCAATGATTTATAAACGCATGATTCCAATGGCGCAATCCAAATATATATACTGGCGACTTATAGTCCAAAACCAGGCCGATTGAACAAACCTCTTTCTGCATACAACAAGTTTAAAGTGTCCTGGCGGCTTACCGCCGGACGGGTCATAATGCCCAACATATAACCCGGGTATATAACTAAGGCTGCACTTAAGAATAATCAAATATGAAATATATCATACCTGTGACATTGAATCCAATTGTTGGTTTTACCAACTTTTTGTAGTAAGGGTGATAACCCAAATCTTGAGTACTGATAACTCCTTCCATATTGTGCCGGTTTATGAATATTGATGGCACCGGGTCATAATTGTTATCGACACCGGGTCATGTAATTGATCTTCCTGATTTGCTCAAAACTGATAACATGAAGATGTTCCTCCTTATATATGCATAATACATGTAGCCCCCAAGTCTTAAGAGGACAACATAGTGATAACTTAAGACTTGCTCCAATAAGTGTTTCAACCATGAAGAAATCCGGTTTGTTCATCTCAATCATATAAACTGAATACTCCATATATGTCCTTAGTGATAGCCTAGCGTAAGTTGCTTGATTATTTATTTCTTTATTGTTTTGTTTATTTGTTTTCTTGTAGTCAGTGCAGTTCTTTTTCCGTGGTTTGCTAGTGGCCGCAATAACCTATTTTTAAAACTAGGCCACATTAACCATGGGATACATATTTACTGTAGTTAACATGGGCCTCCTATGGGCCGTAGAAACAATGGGCCTTCTACGGGGCATAGAAACAATGGGCCTTATACGGGCCATAGACAGAATGGGCCTTCTACGGGCCGTATCATCAATGGGCCTTCTATGGGTCGTATGATCGGTTGGCCAAACATGGGCTAATAACAGACCACATTATGGACATAAATGGGCTAGAGTTAAAATCATCCGTTCATGGGCCGACCATAATGGGTCGTCGTTAATCGACTGTATTTGATGATGCTATGAAAACAGCCCAACATATTAACGGGCCACAAACGGGACGACTGTAACCACGAGCTGAATTTGGCCCACAAGCAGAAAATGACTGTAACGGGCCGAAAGTAAACGAATGCGAGAAATGAGCCCAAGAATAAATGGGCCCTGAGAAGGCCGAAAGATAACATGGGCTGGAAACGGCCCAATGGAATAATGGGTCGTTAATGGGTATAAAGTGATACACTGTTCATTATGGGCCAGTTTTACCACGGGCCGTTAATGGGCCGAGGGTTACTAAGGGCCTCATATGGGCCGAAAGATGTCATGGGCCATACATGGGCCGAAAGTTAAAATGGGCTGGAATTATATTGGACGGCCTAGATGACGCTACTGGGCCTAATTCGGATAGGCCGTAAACGGGCCCTGGGTTAGCGGGTTGTAAATGGGCTATATGTTAACAAGCCGTTAACAGGCTTGCCATGGGCTGGCCCGCCACCTTTTGACCAAGTGAAACGGGTAGGCCTTTTCACAGGAATGGGCCTCTGTTGGGCCGTGCCACGTGTCGACGTATCATAGGCGCTTTGGGTCCAATGAGTGGATGACATCTGTCCCAACGGTGAGCCGACACGTGTTTCCTCCAGCCAATGATGATTTTACACGTGGAAAATCCCAATTGGTCAGGGCTATTAATGGGTTATTGGATCCAAAACCGGACCCGATAGCTTAACGGTGTTCCGTTATGGTGGGTGCCACGTGTCGGTCACCCTTGACGAAAGCACTTCTGTGACGCACGATTTATCGTCATGGAAGTGGACACTTCCGTGATGATAATTTTGGTAATGTCATGGAACACTTCTACGACAGCACAGGTATGACTATCTTGATTCTGTCATAAATTTGTCATGGATGTACATGCATGACAGAAAACGTGACCTACTATGACAAAAACGTATCATCACGGAAGTGTATTTTTTTGCAGTGTTACTAGAACTTCGTGATGAACTATAATATGCAAGGGAGGACGAAAACGATTCCTGAGCTATCCGCGATGCTAAAATCGGCGAAGGTAGAAATCAAGAAAGAGCATCAAGTGTTGATGGTTAACAAGACCACTAGTTTCAAGAAAAGGGGCGAAGGAAAAAAGAAAGGGAACTTCAAGAAAGAATGGCAAGCAAGTTGCCACTCCCGTGAAGAAACCCAAAGCTAGACCTAAGCCTGAAACTGAGTGCTTCTACTGCAAAAGGAATGGTCACTGGAAGTGAAACTACCCCAAATACTTGGCGGATAAGAAGGATGGCAAAGTGAACAAAGGCATATTTGATATACATGTTATTGATGTGTGCTTTACTAGTGTTCATAGTAACCCCAGGAAATTTGATACTGGTTTAGTTGCTAAAATTAGTAACTCGAAATAGGAATTGCAAAATGAACATAGACTAGTTAAGGGCGAGGTGACGATGTGTGTTGGAAGTGTTTCCAAGGTTGATAAGATCACCATCGCGCACTCCCTGTACCTTCGGGATTAGTGTTGAACCTAAAAAATGTTATTTGGTGTTTGTGTTGTGCATGAATATGATTGGATCATGTTTATTGCAATACGGTTATTCATTTAAGTCAGAGAATAATTGTTGTTCTATTTACATGAATAAAACCTTCAATGGTCATACACCCAATGTGAATGGTTTATTGAATCTTGATCGTGGTTATACACATATTCATAATATTGATGCAAAGTTGATAATGATAGTGCAACATATTTGTGGCACTATCGTTTATGTCATATTGGTGTAAAGCGCATGAAGAAACTCCATGCAGATGGACTTTTGGAATCTCTTGATTATGAATCATTTGATACTTGCGAACCATGCCTCATGGGCAAGATGACAGATGTCGCTTGAAGCTACGTCGGTATTTCCCCAAAGAGAAAGGGATGGTGCAGCACAATGGTGGTAGGAATTTCCCTCAGATATGAAACCAATCTTATAGAACCAGTAGGACAACCAAGCAACACAACGTAACACAGATAACAAATCCTCACAACCCGGCGTGTTAAAGGGGTTGTCAATCCCTTTCGGGTAACGGTGCTAGAAATTGGTGCATGGCGAGAGAAAGTTGTGATTGATTTAATAAATAGATCGCAAATAAAATAAAGTGCACCAAAGTATTTTTGGGTTTTTGGATTAATAGATCTGAAAATAAAAGCAAATAAAAATAGATCGCAAAGGCAAATAAATGAGAAAGAAAACCTGGGGGCCATAGGTTTCACTAGTGGCTTATCTCGAGAAAAATAGCAAACGGTGGGTGAACAAATTACTGTTGGGCAATTGACAAAACTTCAAATAATTATGATGATATCCATGCAATGATCATTATATAGGTATCATGTCCAAGATTAGTAGACCGACTCCTGCCTGCATCTACTACTATTACTCCACACGTCGAACGCTATCCAGCATGCATCTAGTGTATTAAGTTCATGTAGAAACGGAGTAATGCAATAAGAACAATGACATGATGTAGACATGATCTATCTATGTAGAGATAGACCCCATCGTTATATCCTTAGTAGCAACGATACATATGTGTCCTTTCCCTTTTTGTCACCGGGATCAGGCACCGTAAGATCGAACCCACTACAAAGCACTTCTTCCCATTGCAAGATAAATAGATCAAGCTGGCCAAACAAAACCCAAATATCAGAGAAGAAATACGAGGCTATAAGCAATCATGCATAAAAGAGATCAAAGAAACTCAAATACTTTCATGGATATAAAAAGATAGATCTGATCATAAACTAAAAGTTCATCAATCCCAACAAACACACCGCAAAGGAGTTACATCATATGGATCTCCAAGAGACCATTGTATTGAGAATTCAGCGAGAGAGAGAGAAAGCCATCTAGCTACTAACTACAGACCCGAAGGTCTACAAAGAACTACTCACGCATCATCGGAGAGGCACCAATGGAGGTGGTGAACCCCATCCGAGATGGTGTCTAGATTGGATCTGGTGGTTCTGGACTCTGCGGCAGCCAGACGAATATTTTGTTGACTCTCCTGGGGTTTCTGGAATATTGGGGTATTTATAGAGCAAAGAGGCGGTCTGGGGGCACCCGAGGTGGGCACAACCCACCAGGGCACAACCCACCAAGGCCCTTCGCAGACGGAAGTATGGATTTGTAGAGGTGCGAGAGCTCAAAGCGAAAAATTTGAGATAAAAACTTTTTGGGAGGTGTATCCATCCCACCAACGAAAATGACTTAGAGTTCCCAATACTTTCCATGCTTAGATATATCATAGGCAGTTCCCAAACAGAAAATAATGTTTATTCCTTTTTCCACCATACTTTCACTTTCCATGGCTATCCGTATCCACGGGTGCCCTCCATACCAACACTTTCCAAGGAATTTATTATTTGACAACATAAAATAAATTCATTTTTTGCATTTCAGGACTGGACATCCCTAATACCTTTGCCTTACTCTCATGCAATGACAAGTGAATAAACACTCATATTGAGAATAACACATCTAGCATGGAAAATATTAGCCACCCCTCATTGCTCCATGAGTGAAACAAACACACAAAAGAGAAGTTTATTTTGAAAATTAGAGATGGCACATGCAAATTTGCTTAGAACGGCAAAAGAATACCGCATATAGGTAGATATAGTGGACTCATGTGGCAAAACTGGTTTAAAGGATTTTGGATGCACAAGTAGTGATCATACTTGGTGCAAAATGAAGGCTAGCAGAAGATTAAGAAGCGACCAACCAAGAAACGGATAATCTCATAAGCAAGCATTAAGCATAAATAACACCGAATAATGCACCACAAGTAGGATATAATTTCATTGCATGACTATTGACTTTCGTACTTGCATAGGGAATCACAAACCTTAACACCAATATTCTTACTAAAGCATAACTACTCATCAACATAACTCACATATCACATCATCATATCTCAAAACTATTACTAAGAATCAAGTTAATTTTGTCCAATGATCTTCATGAAAGTTTTTATTATATCCTTCTTGGATATCTATAACTTTGGGGACTAATTTTCATGTGTTGCTTTTCATAAGCTCAAACAAATATAAGTGAAGGTAATGAGCATAATTTTTCTTCTTTCTCTCAAAATAATTTAAGTGAAGCAAGAGAGAATTTATTGAAAATTTTACTAACTCTCAAATAAATCTAAGTGAAGCAAGAGAGCATTTCTTCAAAAATACTAAGCATACTGTGCTCAAAAAGATATAAGTGAAGCACTAGAGCAAGTTCATTGCTCATAAAATTTAAGTGAAGCAAAGAGAGCAGTTTTAACAAGTCATGACATAATTTTGGCTCTCCAAAATATGTGTGTCCAGCAAGGATTGATGACTTAAAACACAAAATAAAACAAGCAAAGACTCATATCATACAAGACGCTCCATGCAAAACACATATCTTGTGACGAATAAAAATATAGTTTTGAGTAAAATACCGATGATCGTTGGAAGAAAGCGGGGATGCCACTCAGGGGCATCCCCAAGCTTAGTTGGTTGCTCATTTTTGGATAATAGCTTGGGATGTCGGGGCATCCCCAAGCTTAGGCTCTTCCATCCTTCCTTCATCCATCGTATGATAAGCCAAAACTTGAAAACTTCAATCACACAAAACTCAACAAAACCTTTGTGAGATCCGTTAGTATAAGAAAGCAAACCACTACTATAAGTACTGTATCAAACCAATTCATATTTTGTTTTTGTATTATATCTACTGTATTCCAACTTTTCTATGGCAAAAACTCATCAAAGAAAACCATAGAGCCATCAAAATAAGCACACAACACAAAGAAAACAGAATCTGTCAAAACAGAACAGTCTGTAGCAATCTGACTATTTTGAATACTTATGTAACTCCAAAATTCTGAAAAATTAGGATGACCTGAAAAATTTGTATATTGATCTACTTCAAGTGGAATGGGTATTTTATCGCCCTTTGGTAAAAATGAAAATTAATTTCGCGAGCGTAAAAGTTTCTCTTTTTTCAGCAAGATCAAGCAGCTATCACCCAAGAAGATCCAAAAGGCTTTACTTGGCACAAACACTAATTAAAACATAAAAAACATAATCATAACAGTAGCATAATTGTGCTAACACTCAAGAACAGGAAGCAAAAAGGCAAAAATAAATTTTATTCATTGGGTTGCCTCCCAACAAGCGCTATAGTTTTACGCCCTTAGCTAGGCATAAAGAAGGATCTAAGTTTTGTCATCTTTGGTTTGAGATCCATAAGATGCCCTAATGATTGATTCATATGGTGGCCTAATTCTTGTTATAGGAAAGTGTCAATAACCTTCCTCAAAGGAAATTGGAACTTAATACTGCCTTCTTTCATATCAATCACGGCACTGATAGTGTGTAAAAACGGTCTACCAAGAATAATTGGACAAGACGGATTGCAATCAATGTCAAGAATGATAAAATCCATGGGCACATAATTCCTATTTGCAAGAATAAGAACATCATTAATTCTTCCCATAGGCTTTTTAATAGTAGAATCCGTCAAGTGCAAATTTAAAGAACACGATTCAAGATCGGTAAGACCAAGCACATCACATAAAGATTTCGGAATAGTACAAACACTAGCACCCAAGTCACACAAAGCAAAACACTCGTAGTTTTTAATCTTGACTTTGATAGTAGGTTCCCATTCATCATGCAATTTTGTAGGAATTGAAACTTCTAATTCCAATTTTTCTTCAAAAGCTTTCATCATAGCATCAACAATATGCTTAGTAAAAGCTTTATTTTGTTCACAAGCATGGGGTGAATTTATCATGGATTGGAACAAAGAAATACAATCAATCAAAGAGCAACGATCATAATTAAAGTCTTTGTAATCAAAAAGAGTGGGCACATCACTAGCTAAAGTTTTGACCTCTCCAAACCCACTTTCATCAATTTTCCCAATAAGATTTTCATCCTCCAAAATATTGGGACGCCTTCTACCTAAAGTTGAATCTTCTCCAGTCCCTTTTTAATCAATATTAATTTTACTAAATAAGGAATCAATAGAAGAAACACCAATCGTTTTAAGATCTTCATCACTTTTACGAAAGAAATCACTAGAAAAAGCTTTTTCTAATAAGTCTCTTTTAGCTCTAAGCATAGCGGTTCTTTTCTTACTTTCATCCATAGAAACATAAAGAGATTTAATGATTCATCTACTTTAGGCACAAAGATTTTCATCTTGAGATTTTCCACATCATGAGCAATTCTATCAACACTTCTAGACAAATCATCAATCTTAATCAACTTTTCTTCTATGTAAGTGTTGAAAACTTTTTGTGTATTGATAAATTCTTTAATATTATTTTCAAGATCAGAGGTGTTCCTATTATTATTATAAGATTGATTTCCATAGGAATTACCATAATTATTAGAGGAATTACTAGGAAAAGGCCTAGGATTAAAATTACCTCTATAAGCATTGTTGTTGAAATTATTTAGAGAGATAAAATTCACATCTATGGCATCACTATTTTGCTCAATCAAAGTAGACAAAGGCATGTCATTAAAATCAGTAGGAGCACTTCTACTAGAAACCAATTTCACAAGAGCATCAACTTTTTCACTCAAAGAAGAAATTTCTTCAACCGAATTAACCTTTTTACTAGTAGGAGCTCTTTCGGTATGCCATTGTGAATAATTTGCCATAATATTATCAAGCAATTTGGTGGCTTCACCCAAAATAATTTCCGTAAAAGTACCACCCACGGCGGAATCTAAAAGATTACGAGAAACAAAATTCAACCCCGCATAAATTTTTTGTATGATCATCAAAAGATTTAACCCATGAGTTGGGCAATTCCTTAGCATCATTTTCATCATTTCCCAAGATTGTGCAACATGCTCATGTTCAAGTTGCTTGAAATTCATAATCTGGGGAAATAATTTTTGCGGGAGGAAAATACTTAGTGATAAAAGCATCTTTGCACTTATTCCAAGAATCAATACTATTGCGAGGCAAAGAAGAGAACCAATTTTTTGCAGAATCACGCAAACAAAACGGAAATAATTTCAGCTTGACTACATCATTGTCCACATATGTTTTCTTTTGCATATCACATAATTCCACGAAGGTATTAAGATGGGATGCGGCATCCGCATTAGGAGTACCGGAAAATCGGTATTTCATAACAAGATTCAGCAAAGCAGTATTAATATCACAAGTCTCCACACTAATGGCGGCAGGAGCAAGCGGAGTGCCGATAAAATCATTGTTGTTGGTATTTGAGAAATCACATAACTTGGTGTTCTCTTGAGTCATGATGACCACACAACAAGATTGCACTCAAAAACAGATCCAGCAAGAAAACGATGAACGGAAAAGAGAGGCGAATAAAACGACAAATTTTTGTGAAGTGGGGGAGAGGAAAATGGCAAATAATGTAAATTGCAAGGAGACAAGATTTGTGATTAGGAACCTGGTATATGTTGAAGATCCTCCTCGGCAACGGCGCCAAAAATGCCACGTTGACAGGAAACTATCTTGACTTGATCCTCCCCGGCAACGGCGCCAAAAATTCCTTTTGATGTCGCTTGAAGCTACGTCAGTATTTCCCCAAAGAGGAAGGGATGATGCAGCACAACAGCGGTAGGTATTTCCCTCAGATATGAAACCAAGGTTATCGAACCAGTAGGAGAACCAAGCAACACAACATAAACAACCCCTCCACACAGATAACAAATCCTCGCAACCCGACGTATTAAAGGGGTTGTCAATCCCCTTCGGGTAACGGTGCCAGAAATTGGTGCGTGACGGGAGAAATTTGTAATAGATTGAATAAATGGATCACAAATAAAATAAAGTGCAGCAAAGTATTTTGGGTTTTTGGATTAATAGATCTGGAAATAAAAGCAAATAAAATAGATCGCAAAGTCAAATAAATGAGAAAGAAGACCCGGGGGCCGTAGGTTTCACTAGTGGCTTCTCTCAAGAAAAATAGCAAATGGTGGGTGAACAAATTACTGTTGGGAAATTGACAAAACTTCAAATAATTATGATGATATCCATGCAATGATCATTATATAGGCATCACGTCCAAGATTAGTAGATCGACTCCTGCCTGCATCTACTACTATTACTCCACACATCGACCGCTATCCAGCATGCATCTAGTGTATTAAGTTCATGTAGAAATAGAGTAATGCAATAAGAACGATTACATGATGTAGACAAGATCTATCTATGTAGAGATAGACCCCATCGTTTTATCCTTAGTAGCAACGATACATACGTGTCGTTTCCCTTTCTGTCACTGGGATCAAGCACCGTAAGATCGAACCCACTACAAAGCACCTCTTCCCATTGCAAGATAAATAGATCAAGTTGGACAAGCAAAACCCAAATATCGGAGAAGAAATATGAGGCTATAAGCAATCAGGCATAAAAGAGATCAAACAAACTCAAATAATTTCATGGACATAAAAAGATAGATCTGATCATAAACTCAAAGTTCATCGATCCCAACAAACACACTGCAAAAGAGTTACATCATATGGATCTCTAAGAGACCATTGTATTGAGAATTCAGCGAGAGAGAAAGCCATCTAGCTACAAACTACGGACCCGAAGGTCTACAAAGAACTACTCACGCATCATCGGAAAGGCACCAATGGAGGTGGTGAACCCCATCCGAGATGGTGTCTAGATTGGATCTGGTGATTTTGGACTCTGCGGTGGTTGGATGAATATTTCGTCGACTCCCCTAGGGTTTTTGTAATATTGGGGTATTTATAGAGCAAAGAGGCGGCCCCAGGGCACCCGAGGTGGGCACAACCCACCAGGGCATGCCTGGGCCTCCTAGCGCGCCCTGGTGGGTTGTGCCCCCTCGGGGCACCCCCTAGGCGCAGATAGGGCCTGTTGTGTTACTTCTATCCCATAAAAGTTCTCCGTAAACTTTCGTGGCATTTGGACTCCGTTTGATATTGATTTTCTGCGATGTAAAAAACATGGAAAAAACAGCAACTCGCACTTGGCACTATGTCAATAGGTTAGTACCAAAAAATGATATAAAATGATTATAAAACATCGAAGGTTGATAATATAACAGCATGGAAGAATAAAAAATGATAGATACATTGGAGACGTATCAATGACAATGACTCCATTCTCCGGAACAATGGAGCGAGCCACTGACTTATTGGAGATAATACATACTGATGTATGTGGTCTGATGAGTGTTGAGGCTTACAGTGGGTATCGTTATTTTTTGACCTTCACAAATGATTTGAGCAGATATGGGTATATATACTAGATGAAGCACAAGTCTAAAACATTTGAGAAGGTCAATGAATTTCAGAGTAAAGCGGAGAATCATCGTAACAAGAAAATAAAGTTTCTATGATTTGATCACAGAGACGAATATTTGAGTTACGAGTTTGGCCTTCATTTAAAACAATGTGGAATAGTTTCACAATGCACGCCACCTGGAACACCACAGTGTAATGCTGTGTCCGAACATTGTAATCGTACTTTATTAGATATATGGTGCAATCAACGATGTCTCTTACCAATTTACCACTATCATTTTGGGGTTATGCATTAGAGACAGCTACATTCATGTTAAATAGGGCACCGTCTAATCCGTTGAGACGACACCGTATGGTTTGGCAAGAAACCAAAGCGGTCATTTCTTAAAGTTTCGGGTTGCGATGCTTATGTGAAAAAGTTTCAAATAGATAAACTTGAACCCTAATCAGAGAAGTGCATCTTCATAGGATACCCAAAAGGAAACTGTTGGGTACACCTTCTATCACAGATCCGAAGGCAAGATTTTTGTTGCTAAGAATGGATCCTTTCTAGAGAAGGAGTTTCTCTCGAAAGAAGTGAGTGGGAGGAAAGTAGAACTTGATGAGGTAATTGTGACTTCTCTCGAATTGGAAAGTAGCTCATCACAGAAATCAGTTCCAGTTATGCCTACACTAGCTAGAGAGATAGCTAATGATAATGATCATGAAACTTCGGATCAAGTTACTAACGAACCTCGTAGGTCAACCAGAGCACGTTCCGCACCAGAGTGGTACGGTAATCCTATTCTGGAAGTCATGTTACTAGACCATGAAGAACCTATGAACTATGAGGAGGCGATGATGAGCACAGATCCGATAAATGGCCTGAGGCCATGAAATCCGAGATAGGATCATGCATGAGAACAAAGTGCGGACTTTGGTTGACTTGCCCGAAGATCAGCGAGCCATAGAGAATAAATGGATCTTCAAGAAGAAGACTGACGCTGATGGTAATGTTACTGTCTACAAAGCTCGGCTTGTCGCAAAAGGTTTTCGACAGGTTCAAGGTGTTGACTACGATGAGATTTTTCACACTCATAGCGATTCTTAAGTCTGTCCGAATCATGTTAGCATTTGTCGTATTTTATGAAATCTAGCAAATGGATGTCAAAACTGCATTCCTTAATGGATTTCTTAAAGAAGAGTTGTATGTGATGCAACCAGAAGGTTTTGTCGATCCTAAAGGTGCTAACAAAGTGTGCAAGCTCCATCAATCCATCTATGGACTGGTCCAAGCATCTCAGAGTTGGAATATACGCTTTGATAAGGTGATCAAAGCATATGGTTTTATACAGACTTATGGTAAAGCCTGTATTTACAAGAAAGTGAGTGGGAGCTCTATAGCATTTTGATACTATATGTGGATGACATATTGTTGATCAGGAATGATATAGAGTTTTTGGATAGCATAAAAGGATACTTATATATTGAGCATAAAGATCTACAGAGACAGATCAAGACACTTGATAGGACTTTCACAAAGCACATACCTTGACAAGATTTTGAAGGAGTTCAAAATTGATCAGTCAAAGAAAGGGTTCTTACCTGTGTTACAAGGTGTGAAGTTGAGTAAGACTCAAAACCCGACCATAGCAGAATATAGAGAGAGAATGAAAGTCATTCCCTATGCTTCAGTCATAAGTTCTATAAAGTATGCCATGCTGTGTACCTATTGTGTCCCTTGCCATAAGTCTAGCAGGGAGGTACCAATAGTGATCCAGGAGTAGATCACTAGACAGCGTTCAAAATTATCCTTATAGAGGACTAAGGAAATATTTCTCGGTTATGGAGGTGATAAAGAGTTCGTCGTAAAGAGTTACCTCGATGCAAGATTTTACGCCGATCAAGATGACTCTGATTCTCAAACTGGATACGTATTGAGAGTGGGAGAAATTAGCTAGAGTAGCTCTGTGCAGAGCATTGTAGACATACAAAATTTGCAAAAAAACATACGGATCTAAATGTGGCAGATCCGTTGACTAAACTTCTCCCACAAGCAAAAAATGATCACACCTTAGTACTCTTTGGGTGTTAATCACATAGCGATGTGAGCTAGATTATTGACTCTAGTAAACCCTTTGGGTGTTGATCACATGGAGATGTGAACTATGGGTATTAATCACATAAAGATGTGAACTATTAGTGTTAAATCACATGGTGATGTGAACTAGATTATTGACTCTAGTGCAAGTGGGAGACTGAAGGAAGTATGCCCTAGAGGCAATAGTAAAGTTGTTATTTTATATTTCCTTATATCATGATAAATCTTTATTATTCATGCTAGAATTGTATTAACCAGAAACTTGATACATGTGTGAATACATAGACAAAACAAAGTGTCCCTAGTAAGCCTCTACTAGACTAGCTCGTTAATCAAAGATGGTTAAGTTTCCTAACCATAGACATGTGTTGTCATTTGATGAACGGGATCACATCATTAGGAGAATGATGTGATGGAGAAGACCCATCCGTTAGCTTAGCATAATGATCATTAAGTTTTATTGCTATTGCTTTCTTCATGACTTATACATATTCCTTTGACTATGAGATTATGCAACTCCTGAATACCGGAGGAATACCTTATGTGCTATCAAACGTCACAATGTAACTGGGTGATCACAAATATGCTCTACAGGTATCTCCGAAGGTGTTTGTTCGGTCGGCATAGATCGAGATTAGGATTTGTCACTCCGAGTATCGGAGAGGTATCTCTGGGCCCTTTCGGTAATGCACATCATGATAAGCCTTGCAAGCAATGTGACTAATGAGTTAGTTGTGGTATGATGTATTACGGAACGAGTAAAGAGACTTGCCAGTAACGAGATTGAACTAGATATGAAGATACCGATGATCGAATCTCAGGCAAGTAACATACCGATGACAAAGGGAATGACGTATGTTGTCATTGCGGTTTGACCGATAAAGATCTTCATAGATATGTAGGAACCAATATGAGCATCCAGGATCCGTTGTTGGTTATTGACCAAAGAGGTGCCTCGGTCATGTATACATAGTTCTCGAAGCAGTAGGGTCTGCACGCTTAACGTTCGATGACAATTTGTATTTTGAGTTATGTGTTTTGGTGACCGAAGATTGTTCGGAGTCCCGGATGAGATCATGGACATGATGAGGAGTCTCGAAATGGTCGAGAGGTAAAGATTGATATATTGGATGATAGTATTCAGACACCGGAATGGTTCCAGAGTGTTTCGGGGTTTTATCGGAGTACTGAGGGGTTAGAGGAACTGCCCGGGGGAAGTAATGGGCCATATGGGCCATAGGGGAGAGGCAAGGCATCCCAAAAGGGGGTGGCGCGTGCCCCCCACATGGGGAGTCCGAATTGGACAAGGGGAGGGGCGCGGGCCCCCTTTCCTTCTCTATCTCCCTCTTCTCCCCCCTTTCCCCCTCCGATGGAAGGAAGGGGGGCGAATAGGACTAGTGTTGGGGAACATAGTAACTTCAAAAAAATTTCCTACGCACACGCAAGATCATGGTGATGCATAGCAACGAGAGAGAAGAGTGTTGTCTACGTATCCACGTAGACCGTAAGCGGAAGCGTTATGACAACGCGGTTGATGTAGTCGTATGTCTTCACGATCGATCGATCCTAGCACCGAAGGTACGACACCTCCACGGTCCGCACACGTTCTGCTCGGTGACGTCCCACGAACTCATGATCTAGTAGAGTGTCGGGGAAGAACTTCATCAGCACGACGGCATGATGACGGTGATGATGATGCTACCGGAACAGGGCTTCGCCTAAGCACTGCTACAATATGACCGAGGTGGATTATGGTGGAGGGGGGCACCACACACGGCTAAGAGATCAATGATCAACTTGTGTGTCTATGGGGTGCCCCCTCCCCCATATATAAAGGAGTGGAGGAGGGGGAGGGGGCCGGCCTCCTAGGTGCGCCCCAAGGGGAGTCCTACTCGCACCGGGAGTAGGATTCCCCCGCCTTCCCTAGTTGGATTAGGAGAGAAGGAAGGGGGAGGAAGGAGGAAGGAAAGGGGGGAACGGCCCCCTCCCAATTCGGATTGGGCTTGGGGGGGCGCGCCCCCTCCTTTTCTCCCTTCTCCTCTCTCCCACTATGACCCAATAAGGCCCACATACCTCCCGGGTGGTTCCGGTAACCTCCCGGTACATTGGTAAATGCCCGATCTCACCTAGAACCATTCCGATGTCCAAATATAGTCATCCAATATATCGATCTTTATGTCTCGACCATTTCGGGACTCCTTGTCATGTCCGTGATCTTATCCGGTACTCCGAACTACCTTTGGTACATCAAAACACATAAACTCATAATACGATCGAACGTTAAGCGTGCGGACCCTACGGGTTCGAGAACTATGTAGACATGACTGAGACACGGCTCCGATCAATAACCAATAGCGGAACCTGGATGCTCATATTGATTCCTACATATTCTACGAAGATCTTTATCAGTCAAACCGCATAACAATATACGTTGTTCCCTTTGTCATCAGTATGTTACTTGCCCAAGATTTGATCGCCGGTATCTCAATACCTAGTTCAATCTCCTTACCGGAAAATCTGTTTACTCGTTTCGTAATGCTACATCATGTAACTAACTCATTAGCTACATTGCTTGCAAGTCTTATAGTGATGTACATTACCGGGAGGGCCCAGAGATACCTCTCCGACAATCGGAGTGACAAATCCTAATCTCAGTCTATGCCAACTCAACAAACACCATCAGAGACACCTGTAGAGCACCTTTATAATCACCCAGTTATGTTGTGACGTTTGGTAGCACACCAAGTGTTCCTCCGGTATTCGGGAGTTGCATGATCTCATAGTCATAGGAATATGTATAAGTTATGGAGAAATCAATAGCAACAAACTAAACGATCATTGTGCTAAGCTAACGGATGGGTCAAGTCAATCACATCATTCTCCAATGATGTGATCCCGTTAATCAAATGACAACTCATGTCTATGGTTAGGAAATATAACCATCATTGATTCAACGAGCTAGTCAAGTAGACGCAAACTAGTGACACTCTGTTTGTATATATATTCACACATGTACTAAGTTTCCGGTTAATACAATTCTAGCATGAATAATAAACATTTATCATGATATAAGGAAATATAAATAACAACTTTATTATTGCCTCTACGGCATATTTCCTTCAGTCTCCCACTTGCACTAGAGTCAATAATCTAGATTACATTGTAATGATTCTAACACCCATGGAGTCTTGGTGATGATCATGTTTTGCTCGTGAGAGATGCTTAGTCAACGGGTCTGCAACATTTAGATCCATATGTATCTTGCAAATATCTATGTCTCTCTCCTTGACTTGATCGCGGATGAAATTGAAGCGTCTCTTGATGTGCTTGGTTCTCTTGTGAAATCTGGATTCCTTTGCCAAGGCAATTGCACTAGTATTGTCACAAAAGATTTTCATTGGACCTGATGCACTAGGTATGACACCTTGATCGGATATGAACTCCTTCATCCAGACTCCTTCATTTGTTGCTTCCGAAGCAGCTATGTACTCCACTTCACATGTAGATCCCGCCACGACGCTCTGCTTGGAACTGCACCAACTGACAGCTCCACCATTTAATAAAAACACATATTCGGTTTGTGACTTAGAGTCATCCGGATCAGTGTCAAAGTTTGCATCGAGTAACCGTTTACGACGAGCTCTTTGTCACCTCCATATATGAGAAATATATCCTTAGTCCTTTTTAGGTATTTCAGGATATTCTTGACCGCTGTCCAGTGATCCACTCCTGGATTACTTTGGTACCTCCCTGCTAAACTGATAGCAAGGCACACATCAGGTCTGGTACACAGCATTGCATACATGATAGAGCCTATGGCTGAAGCATAGGGAACACCTTTCATTTTCTCTCTATCTTCTGTAGTGGTCGGGCATTGAGTCTGACTCAACTTCACACCTTGTAATACAGGCAAGAACCCTTTCTTTGCCTGATCCATTTTGAACTTCTTCAAAACTTTATCAAGGTATGTACTTTGTGAAAGTCCAATTAAGCGTCTTGATCTATCTCTATAGATCTTGATGCCAAATATATAAGCAGCTTCACCGAGGTCTTTCATTGAAAAATTCTTATTCAAGTATCCTTTTATGCTATTCAGAAATTTAGTATCATTTCCAATCAACAATATGTCATCTACATATAATATCATAAATGCTACAGAGCTCCCACTCACTTTCTTGTAAATACAGGCTTCTCCAAAAGTCTGTATAAAACCATATGCTTTGATCACACTATCAAAGCATATATTCCAACTCCGAGAGGCTTGCACCAGTCCACAAATGGATTGCTGGAGCTTGCACACTTTGTTAGCACCTTTGGATCGACAAAACCTTCTGGTTGCATCATATACAACTCTTCTTTAAGATATCCATTAAGGAATGCAGTTTTGACATCCATTCGCCAAATTTCATAATAATAAAATGCGGCAATTTCTAACATTATTCAGACGGACTTAAGCATCGCTACGGGTGAGAAGGTCTCATCGTAGTCAACTCCTTGAACTTGTCGAAAACCTTTTGCAACAAGTCGAGCTTTGTAGACAGTAACATTACCGTTAGTGCCAGTCTTCTTCTTGAAGATCCATTTATTCTCTATGGCCTGCCGATCATCGGGCAAGTCAACCAAAGTCCATACTTTGTTCTCATACGTGGATCCCATCTCAGATTTCATGGCCTCAAGCCATTTTGCGGAATCTGGGCACATCATCTCTTCCTCATAGTTCGTAGGTTCGTCATGGTCAAGTAACATGACTTCCAGAAAAGGATTACCGTACCACTCTGGTGCGGATCTTACTCTGGTTGACCTATGAGGTTCGTTAGTAACTTGATCAGAAGTTTCATGATACTCATCATTAGCTTCCTCACTTACTGGTGTAGGAATCACTGAAACTAATTTCAGTGATGAACTACTTTCCAATAAGGGAGCAGGTACAATTACCTCATCAAGTTCTACTTTCCTCCCACTCACTTCTTTCGAGAGAAACTTCTTTTCTAGAAGGATCCATTCTTAGCAACGAATATCTTGCCTTCGGATCTGTGATAGAAGGTGTACCCAATAGTCTCCTTTAGGTATCCTATGAAGACACATTTCTCCGATTTGGGTTCGAGCTTATCAGGTTGAAGCTTTTCACATAAGCATCGCAGCCCCAAACTTTAAGAAACGACAACTTTGGTTTCTTGCCAAACCATAGTTCATAAGGTGTCGTCTCAACGGATTTCGATGGTGCCCTATTTAACGTGAATGCGTCCGTCTCTAAAGCATAACCCCAAAATGATAGCAGTAAATCAGTAAGAGACATCATAGATCGCACCATATCTAGTAAAGTATGATTACGACGTTCGGACACGCCATTACGCTGTGGTGTTCCGGGTGGCGTGAGTTGCGAAACTATTCCGCATTGTTTCAAATGTAGACCAAACTCACAACTCAAAATTCTCCTCCACGATCAGATCATAGAAACTTGATTTTCCTGTTACGATGATTTTCCACTTGCTACGTCTTGAGCTTGCGTTGGTTTTCCCCGAAGAGGAAGGGATGATGCAGCAGAGTAGCGTAAGTATTTCCCTCAGTTTTTGAGAACCAAGGTATCAATCCAGTAGGAGGCCATGCTCAAGTCCCTCATACCTGCACAAAATGATAGCTACTCGCAACCAACGCGATTAGGGGTTGTCAATCCCTTCACGGTCACTTACGAGAGTGAGATCTGATAGATATAATATTTTTGGTATTTTTGGTATAAAGATGCAAAGTAAAAAGTAAAGTCAAAGTAAAAAAGCAAAGCAAGATTAAAGTGATGGAGATTGATATGATGAGAATAGACCCGGGGGCCATAGGTTTCACTAGTGGCTTCTCTCGAGAGCATAAGTATTCTACGGTGGGTGAACAAATTACTGTTGAGCAATTGACAGAATTGAGCATAGTTATGAGAATATCTAGGCATGATCATGCTTATAGGCATCACGTCCGTGACAAGTAGACCGAAACGATTCTGCATCTACTACTATTACTCCACTCATCGACCGCTATCCAGCATGCATCTAGAGTATTAAGTTAAAAACAGAGTAACGCCTTAAGCAAGATGACATGATGTAGAGAGATAAATTCATGCAATATGAAATAAACCCCATCTTGTTATCCTCGATGGCAACGATGCAATACGTGCCTTGCTGCCCCTTCTGTCACTAGGAAAGGACACCGCAAGACCGAACCCAAAGCTAAGCACTTCTCCCATGGCAAGAACTACCAATCTAGTTGGCCAAACCAAATGGATAATTCGAAGAGACTTGCAAAGATAACCAATCATACATAAAAGAATTCAGAGAAGATTCAAATATTATTCATAGATAGACTTGATCATAAACCCACAATTCATCGGTCTCAACAAACACACCGCAAAAAGAAGATTACATCGAATAGATCTCCACAAGAGAGGGGGGAACTTTGTATTGACATTCAAAGAGAGAGAAGAAGCCATCTAGCTACTAACTATGGACCCGAAGGTCTGAGGTAAACTACTCACACTTCATCGGAGAGGCTATGATGATGTAGAAACCCTCCGTGATGACGGCCCTCTTCCGGCGGAGCTCCGGAAGAGGCCCCAAGATGGGATCTCGTGGATACAGAAAGTTGCGGCGGTGGAATTAGGTTTTTGGCTCCTGTTCTGATCATTTGGGGGTACGTAGGTATATATAGGAGGAAGGAGTACGCCGGAAGAGCACCGAGGGGCCCACGAGGCAGCGGGGCGTGCCCCCCACCCTCGTGACCGCCTCTTTTGTTCCTTGGAGTAGGGTCCAAGTCTCCTGGATCACGTTCAGTGAGAAAATCACGTTCCTGAAGTTTTTATTCCATTTGATATTCCGTTTCTTCGAAACACTGAAATAGGCAAAAAAAACAGCAATTCTGGGCTGGGCCTCCAGTTAATAGGTTAGTCCCAAAAATAATATAAAAGTGGAAAATAAAGCCCAAAATAGTCCAAAACAGTAGATAATATAGCATGAAGCAATCAAAAATTATAGATACGTTGGAGACGTATCACCACTTCACTCTGAAATTCTTTGAACTTTTCAAATGTTTCAGACTTATGTTTCATTAAGTAGATATACCCATATCTGCTCAAATCATCTGTGAAGGTGAGAAAATAATGATATACTCCGTGAGCTTCAATGTTCATTGGACCACATACATCAGTATGTATGATTTCCAATAACTCTGTTGCTCGCTTCATTGTTCCTGAGAACGGAGTTTTAGTCATCTTTCCCATGAGGCATTGTTCGCAAGTACCAAATGATTCATAATCAAGTGATTCCAGAAGTCCATCAGAATGGAGTTTCTTCATGCGCTTTACACCAATATGACCCAAACGGCAGTGCCACAAATAAGTTGCACTATCATTATCAACTCTGCATCTTTTGGCTTCAATACTATGAACATGTGTATCACTACTATCAAGATTTAGTAAAAATAGACCACTCATCAAGGGTGCATGACCATAAAAGATATTACTCATATAAATAGAACAACCATTATTCTCTGATTTAAATGAACAACCGTATCACATCAAACAAGATCCAGATATTATGTTCATGCTCAACGCTGGCACCAAATAACAATTATTTAGGTCTGAAACTAATCCCGAAGGTAGATGTAGAGGTAGCGTGCCGACGGCGATCACATCGACTTTGGAACCATTTCCCACACGCATCGTCACCTCGTCCTTAGCCAATCTTCACTTAATCTGTAGCCCCTGTTTTGAGTTGCAAATGTTAGCAACTGAACCAGTATCAAATACCCAGGCACTACTGCGAGCATTAGTAAGGTACACATCAATAACATGTATATCAAATATACCTCTCACTTTGCCATCCTTCTTCTCCGCCAAATACTTGGGGCAGTTCCGCTTCTAGTTACCAGTTCCTTTGAAGTAGAAGCACTCAGTCTCAGGCTTAGGTCCAGACTTGGGTTTGTTCACTTGAGCAGCAACTGGCTTGTTGTTCTTATTGAAGTTCCCCTTCTTCCCTTTACCCTTTTCTTGAAACTGGTGGTCTTGTCGACCATCAACACTTGATGCTCCTTCTTGATTTCTACCTCCGTAGCCTTTAGCATTGCGAAGAGCTTAGGAATCGTCTTATCCATCCCTTGCATATTATAGTTCATCACGAAGCTCTTGTAGCTTGGTGGCAGTGATTGAAGAACTCTGTCAATGACACTATCATCAGGAAGATTAACTCCCAGCCGAGTCAAGTGGTTGTGGTACCCAGACATTTTGAGTATATGTTCACTGACAGAACTATTCTCCTCCAATTTGCAGCTGTAGAACTTATAGGAGACTTCATATCTCTCAATCTGGGCATTTGCTTGAAATATTAACTTCAACTCCTGTAACATCTCATATGCTCCATGACATTCAAAACGTCGTTGAAGTCTCGGTTCTAAGCCGTAAAGCATGGCACACTGAAGTATCGAGTAGTCATCAGCTTTGCTCTGCCAGGTGTTCACAACATCTAGCGTTGCTCTTGCAGCGGGTTTGTCACCTAGCGGTGCTTCTAGGACGTAATTCTTCTGTGCAGGAATGAGGATAATCCTCAGGGTATGGACCCAGTCCGTGTAGTTGCTACCATCATCTCTAGGAACGCATTAAAATTCAACGGAACAACAGCACGGGCCATCTATCTACAACAACATAGACATGCAAAATACTATCAGCTACTAAGTTCATGATAAATTAAAGTTCAATTAATCAAATTACTTAATAACTCCCACTTAGATAGACATCTCTCTAATCATCTAAGTGATCACATGATCCATTTCAACTAAACCATGTCCGATCATCACGTGAGATGGAGTAGTTTTCAATGGTGAACATCACTATGTTGATCATATACTATATGATTCACGCTCGACCTTTCGGTCTGAGTGTTCCGAGGCCATATCTGCATATGCTAGGCTCGTCAAGTTTAACCCGAGTATTCTGCGTGTGCAAAACTGGCTTGCACCCATTGTATGTGAACATAGAGCTTATCACACCCGATCATCACGTGTTGTCTCGGCACAACAAACTGTAGCAACGGTGCATACTCAAGGAGAACACTTATACCTTGAAATTTAGTGAGAGATCATCTTATAATGCTATCGTTGAACTAAGCAAAATAAGATGCATAAAGGATAAACATCCATGCAATCAATATAAGTGATATGATATGGCCATCATCATCTTGTGCCTTTGATCTCCATCTCCAAACCACCATCATGATCACCATCGTCACCGGCTTGACACCTTGATCTCCATCGAAGTATCATTGTCATTTCACCAACTATTGCTTATACGACTATCGCTACCGCTTAGTGATAAAGTAAAGCAATTGCATGGCGATTGCATTTCATACAATAAAGCGACAACCATATGGCTCCTACCAGTTGCTGATAATTGTGTTACAAAACATGATCATCTCATACAATAAAATTTAGCATCATGTCTTGACCATATCACATCACAACATGCCCTGCAAAAACAAGTTAGATGTCCTCTACTTTGTTGTTGCAAGTTTTACGTGGCTGCTACGGGCTGAGCAAGAACCGTTCTTACCTACGCATAAAAAACCACAACGCGGTATAGTGATTGCTTTTTGATCTTCAGAAAGAACCCTGTTCATTGAATCCGATTCAACTAAAGCTAGAGAAACAGACACCCAGTAGCCACCTGTGTGCGAAGCACGTCGGTAGAACCAGTCTCGCGTAAGCATACGCGTAATGTTGGTCTGGGCCGCTTCATCCAACAATGTCATTGAATCAAGAATCAACTAGTGACGGCAAGCAATATGTATATACCCACGCCCACAACTCCTTTGTGTTCTACTCGTGCATATAACATCTACGCATAATCCTGGCTCGGATGCCACTGTTGGGGACTATGGTAATTTCAAAAAAATTCCTACGCACACGCAAGATCATGGCGATGCATAGCAAAGAGAGGGAAGAGTGTTGTCTATGTACCCTCCTAGACCGTAAGCGGAAGCATTATGACAATGCGATTGATGTAGTCGTACATCTTCACGATCGACAGATCCTAGCAATGAAGGTACGGCACCTCCGCGATCTACACACGTTCGGCTTGGTGACGTCCCACGAACTCATGATCCACTAGAGTGTCGGGTAAGAGCTTCATCAGCACGACGGCGTGATGACGGTGATGATGATGCTACCGGAAAAGGGCTTCGCCTAAGCACCGCTACGATTTGACCGAGGTGGATTATGGTGGAGGGGGCACCGCACACGGCTAAGAGATCAATGATCAACTTGTGTGTCTATGGGGTGCCCCCTCCCGTATATAAAGGAGTGGAGGAGGGGGAGGGGGCATGCCTCCTAGGCGCGCCCCAAAGGGGAGTCCTACTCCCACCGGGAGTAGGATCCCCCCTTCCCTAGTTGGATTAGGAGAGAAGGAAGGGGGAGGAAGGAGGAAGGAAAGGGGGCCCGGCCCCCCTCCCAATTCGAATTGGGCTTGGGGGCGCCTCCTCCTTTGTTCCCATCTCCTCTCTCCCACTCTGGCCCAATAAGGCTCATATACCTCCCAGGGGGTTCCGGTAACCCCCCGGTACATCGGTAAATGCCGATCTCACCCGAAACCATTCCGGTGTCCAAATATAGTCTTCCAATATATTGATCTTTATGTCTCGACCATTTCGAGACTCCTCGTCATGTCCGTGGTCATATCCGGGACTCCAAACTACCTTAGGTACATCAAAACACATAAACACATAATACGATCGTCACCGAACATTAAGCGTGCGGACCCTACGGGTTCGAGAACTATGTAGACATGACCGAGACACGTCTCCATTCAATAACCAATAGCGGAACCTGGATGCTCATATTGGTTCCTACATATTCTACGAAGATCTTTATCGGTCAAACCGCATAACGATATACGTTGTTCCCTTTGTCATAGGTATGTTACTTGCCCGAGATTTGATCGTCGGTATCTCTATACCTAATTCAATCTCGTTACCGGCAAGTCTCTTTACTCGTTCCGTAATGCTACATCATGTAACTAACTCATTAGCTACATTGCTTGCAAGGCTTATATTGATGTACATTACCGAGAGGGCCCAGAGATACCTCTTCGACAATCGGAGTGACAAATCCTAATCTCGGTCTATGCCAACTCAACAAACACCATTGAAGACACCTGTAGAGCACCTTTATAATCACCCTGTTACGTTGTGATGTTTGGTAGCACACAAAGTGTTCCTCCGGTATTCGGGAGTTGCATGATCTCATAGTCATAGGAATATGTATAAGTTATGGAGAAAGCAATAGAAACAGACTAAATGATCATCGTGCTAAGCTAACGGATGGGTCAAGTCAATCACATCATTCTCCAATGATGTGATCCCGTTAATCAAATGACAACTCATGTCTATGGTTAGGAAACATAACCATCATTGATTCAATGAGCTAGTCAAGTAGAGGCAAACTAGTGACACTCTGTTTGTCTATATATTCACACATGTACTAAGTTTCCGGTTAATACAATTCTAGCATGAATAATAAACATGTATCATGATATAAGGAAATATAAATAACAACTTTATTATTGCCTCTAGGGCATATTTCCTTCAACTAGGAGTCCAAGTGGGATTCCTCCCCACTCGGCGCGCCCTAGGCCGTCCTCCTCCTCTCTCCGTCCTTTATATACGGGGGCGGGGGGGGACCTCTAGGCACATCAATTGTTTCTTAGCCATGTGCGGTGCCCCCCTCCACCGTTTACTCCTCCAGTCATATTGTCGTAGTGCTTAGGCGAAGCCCTGCGTGGATCACATCACCATCACCGTCACCATGTCGTCGTGCTGATGAAACTCTCCCTCGAAACTTTGCTGGATCAAGAGTTTGAGGAACGCCATCGAGCTAAATGTGTGAAGAACTCGGAGGTGCCGTACATTCAGTGCTTGATCGGTTGAATCGAGAAGATGTTCGACTACATCAACCGCGTGAAGCTAACACTTCCGTTTTCGGTCTACGAGGGTACGTGGACACACTCTCCCCCTCTCCTTGCTATGCATCTCCTAGATAGATCTTGTGTGATCGTAGGAATTTTTTTGAAATTGCATGCTACGTTACCCAACAGCTGCGGCTCGGGCGGTGGTGGCCTGCGTCCGGTGGTGCGGCGACGGGGGTGTGTGCTGGTGGCTGTCCTGGTGGTGTTATCATCGCTGTCTGCCCTTGTTGGTGATGTAGGGGCATGGGGGTGGCTCTCCTTCACTTGGTGATGGGTTGGCGATGTGTGAGGCAGGCCTGGTGTTGAACGTGTGGCACCGGCAGCTCCAGATCTAGGGCTCTCACTTGATCGACCGGTTTGGACCCGGTGTGGGTCGGAGCTCTCACTCCGGGTAGGTGGGGTTAGGCAAGGTCCGGGTGGTGCTCGCGGGTAATGAGGTCCTTCTTCTCACGAGTGCGGTGGGCGTCGGGATACTACTACACGGTCGGCTAGCTCAGCGTCCGCGGCAACGAGCATGACATTGTGCGAGCTTGCTTGATGACGACCGTCGGTAGTCTCGGGGCCGTGTTCTAGGATTGAAATGATAGATCTAGAGGGGGTGAATGCACACTAACAAGGCAAAAGGTGCAATTTTTAATTTCCTTGGTATTTAGGAAAATTTTAGCACAGGTTAAGTGGCAAGAAATACAATCTACACATGCATATCTAGAGTACAGGCAGCGGAAAGCAAAAGGCATGCAAGTGCAAGAATGTAAAGGGGTAGAGTTTGAAGAAGATGGACGCAATGAAGACACAAGTTATTTTTTTGGCGTGGTTCCGATAGGTGGTGCTATCGTACGTCCATGTTGATGGAGACTTCAACCCACGAAGGGTAATGGCTGCATGAGTCCATGAAGGGCTTTACCCACAAAAGGGTCCATGAAGAAGTAATCTTCTCTATGGCTTACGCCCACAAAGGACTAGCCTCACTCGGGGTAGATCTTCACGAAGTAGGCGATCTCTTTGCCCATACAGACTCCTTGGTTCAACTCCACAAACTTGGAGGCTCCCAAGTGATACCTAACCAATCTAGTGAAGGAAATATGCCCTAGAGGCAATAATAAAGTTATTATTTATTTCCTTATCATGATAAATGTTTATTATTCATGCTAGAATTGTATTAACCGGAAACATAATACTTGTGTGGATACATAGACAAACAGAGTGTCACTAGTATGCCTCTACTTAACTAGCGCGTTGATCAAAGATGGTTATGTTTCCTAGCCATAGACATGAGTTGTCATTTGATTAACGGGATCACATCATTAGGAGAATGATGTGATTGACTTGACCCATTCTGTTAGCTTAGCACTCGATCGTTTAGTATGTTGCTATTGCTTTCTTCATAACTTATACATGTTCCTATGACTATGAGATTATGCAACTCCCATTTACCGGAGGAACACTTTGTGTGCTACCAAACATCACAATGTATCTGGGTGATTATAAAGGTGCTCTACAGGTGTCTTCGAAGGTATTTGTTGGGTTGGCGTATTTTGAGATTAGGATTTGTCACTCCGATTGTCAGAGAGGTATCTCTGGGCCCACTCGGTAATGCACATCACTTAAGCCTTGCAAGCATTGCAACTAATGAGTTAGTTGCGGGATGATGTATTACGGAACGAGTAAAGAGACTTGCCGGTAACGAGATTGAACTAGGTATTGAGATACCGACGATCGAATCTCGGGCAAGTAACATGCCGATGACAAAGAGAACAACGTATCTTGTTATGCGGTCTGACCGATAAAGATCTCCGTACAATATGTGGGAGCCAATATGAGCATCTAGGTTCCGCTATTGGTTATTGACCGTAGATGTGTCTCGGTCATGTCTACATAGTTCTCGAACCCGTAGGGTCCGCATGCTTAAAGTTTCGATGGCGGTTATATTATGAGTTTTGATGTACCGAAGGTTGTTCAGAGTCCCGGATGTGATCACGGACATGACGAGGAGTCTCGAAATGCTCGAGATATGAAGATTGATATATTGGAAGCCAATATTAGGATATCGGAAATGTTCCGGGTGAAATCGGGATTTTACCGGAGTACCGAGGGGTTACCGGAACCCCCCGGGGGCTTAATGGGCCATAGTGGGCCTTAGTGGAGAAGAGGAGAGGCGGCAAGGCCAGGGCCGCGCGCCCCTCCCCCTCTAGTCCGAATAGGACAAGGAGAGGGGGGGCGCACCCCTTTCCTTCCTCTCTCCCTCCTCTTTCCCCCCTTCTCCTAATCCAACAATGAAGGGAGGGAGTCCCACTCCCGGTGGGAGTAGGACTCCTCCTGGCGTGCCTCCTCCTGGACGGCCGCACCTCCCCCCTTGCTCCTTTATATACGGGGGCAGGGGGCACCCCATAGACACAACAATTGATTTGATCTTTTAGCCGTGTGCAGTGCCCTCCTCCACCATAGTCCACCTCGATAATACTATAGCGGTGCTTAGGCGAAGCCCTGCGTCGGTTGAACATCATCATCGTCACCACGCCATCGTGCTGACGAAACTCTCCCTCAACACTCGGCTAGATCGGAGTTCGAGGGACGTCATTGGGCTGAACGTGTGCTGAACTCAGAGGTGCCGTGCGTTCGGTACTTGATCGGTCGGATCGTGAAGACGTACGACTACATCAACCGCGTTGTGCTAACGCTTCCGCTTTCAGTCTACGAGAGTACATGGAAAACACTCTCCCCTCTCTTTGCTATGCATCACTGTCGGTGTCAAAACCGGCGGATCTCGGGTAGGGGGTCCCGAACTGTGCGTCTAGGCCGGATTGTAACAGGAGGCAAGGGACACGAAGTTTTACCCATGTTCGGGCCCTCTCGATGGAGGTAAAACCCTACGTCCTGCTTGATTAATATTGATGATATGGGTAGTACAAGAGTAGATTTACCACAAGATCGAGGAGGCTAAACCCTAGAAGCTAGCCTATGGTATGATTGTTGATGTGTATGTCGTCCTACGGACTAAAACCCTCCGGTTTATATAGACACCGGATAGGGTTAGGGTTACATAGAATCGGTTATAATGGTAGGAGATCTTTATATCCGTATCGCCAAGCTTGCCTCCCACGCCAAGGAAACTCCCTTCCGGACACGGGACAGATTCTTCAATCTTGTATCTTCATAGTCCAGGAGTCCGGCTGAAGGTATAGTCCGGCTATCCGAACACCCCCTAATCCAGGACTCCCTCAGTAGCCCCCGAACTAGGCTTCAATGACGATGAGTCCGGCGCGCAGATTGTCTTCAGCATTGCAAGGTGGGTTCTCCTCCAAATTCTGTGTACCTGTTTGAATAAAGTCCGGTTTCTTGTAGATGTTGCGCTCCTTGGCTTTTACGCCCAATAATGGCCGCTTCCCACGTGTCAAACGAATATGAAAAGTCTGAGTGTTTTTACATTCACACCCCTAGCCGCGTAAATGAGCTGCCCTATTTAAGGGGACGAGGATTTAGATCCAATCCACACCTTCTCCCCTCCGCGAGTGTTCATCAGAGCGCATTCGACAAAGGTCCATTCCACCATGGCCAGCTGTCGCAACTCCTCCCCTCGCCCTTCCAGCCCTAAGCCTGGATATTGGGAGAGACGTTCCATCCCGCATAGCGAGCTAGTGACGCTCCAGACCAAGGGATTTCTGCCCCCGGCCTATATGGTCCTGGTTCGAGCCGGTCTTGCCGTCTACAACGGCGGAGCGCAAGCAGAGAATGCCCCTAATCCCTCCAAAGGAGAGCGGGTGTGCCTTGTCCCTTACATAATAAGGGGGCTTGGATTTCCAATCCACCCATTTCTCTGGGGGCTGCTGGAGTTCTACGGCCTCCAGGTACATCATCTCACGCCTGCCTCAGTATTGCATATCGCGGGCTTTGTAGCCCTCTGCGAGCTGTTCTTGGGTGTTGAAGCTCATTTCGGACTGTGGAAGGAGCTATTTTGCCTCGTGCCCCGTTCCAAGAAGGGGTCAATGTATCAAGTGGGCGGAGCCGAAGTGTGGCGCATCGCCGGGACCGAATATCTGTCCGGAACCCCAAAGAAGGCATCCGAAGACTGGCCCTCAGAATGGTTCTATATATAAGATGTCCCGCTGCCGGATCCTGTCCGGATCGGCCTCCCAGAATTCAAAAATGCTCCCTTAAAGAAGCGCCTAAGCTGGCGCCCATGGAGCCCTCAGAGGGAAAGTGACAGGGACATCATTTACCTGATGGGCCGAATAAGATTGTGAGCCCATTCCAGACTAACCATGATCGGGGTTATGGCCGAATGCATTATGCGGGGGTGCAGCCGCTTCAGTATAGAAGCCACCCCATGTGGGACTTCAACAGGGAGGACGACGCCACCCGCTACGGTCGTAAGGGGCCGGATTCAGCTGCCGCTCTACTAAAGATCTTTTCCACTTTGTATAAGGGAGAAGAGGAGGAATTTCTCCACGTCAACCCTCAGGGTGGATTCTCCATGCACAATCCCCCGAGCTGGGTAAGCGGCCGTATTTACTTGTCCATCCGTTTTGTATTCCCATTGTTAAATATTCAGTCTGACGACTTTAACGCAGGAACTGCGCCGGGCTGTTAAGGAAATAAGCAGCCCTCCTCCACAACCCGAGGACCCAGGATGGTCCCTCGACCCGGCCTCTCAAGAGGATCCGGACATATCTGTGGAGCTGATTGATGGAGTGTTCCATCAATTGAGCGAGGACAACGCCTTGGTGGCCATTACGGCCGATTACCCAGGGCTAATCCTGACGCCCCAGGTACCTGAGATCGAAGTCCCAGTACCCCGAATAGGTGTCCGCCCACTCGTGTTCAGTTTCCTGATTGCAACTAAACTTTGCAGGGGAGGTTTTTAAGGCGGAAGGCCGAACCTGCGGCAACAAGCCAACGAGGGGCCATAGGGCCCCGTGGGCCGAAAAGAAGTGCAGTCCGGACTGAGGCGTCAGCGCAAAGGTATGGCGCGTCCCCTTATCCCAGGTGTTATACATTCGAGGCACATTGACACTCGTGCTCTCTTCAGGACAAAGAGACCTCGCCGTACTATACCCGGAGAGGCTGCCAATCGCGCCTCCACCAGCCAGGCTCCAAAGCCTGGTCCGGAGGCGGAGGCGAACGCAAGGCGCGTGCCAGACGCTCCTCCGACGGAGGATGTGGACGGGTTGTCTGCCACCAACTCTGAGGTGGAGAGTGCCATGAACCACAGGCGTCGCCGGAAAATTCTTCGTGACGCTTGTTTCTCCCAAGGGGCGTTAGGTGCCTTCAACTCGGGAGATGCGCACATCTGTGCCGCTCAAAATGGTCTAGCCAGAGCCACAGAGCAATATATAAAAGACATACGGGTAAGAAAATTTTGGTAATTATATATATAGCAGTAGCCCCCGAGACTTGAAACAGTTAGAGTAACTGATTTAAGGATCATTTGATATGCAGGTTCTTACAGAAAAGAATTGCCTACTGTCCAAGGAGCTGGAAGAGTGCAAAGCCCAACTAGAGGCCGCACTAGCCACCGCAGGGGAGCCTAAGGAGACCCCCTCTGGTAATATACACTTCGAAAGATAAATATTTTGTGAAGCACGGCTTTGGTGCGAATCTGACAAATGAAATTGCAGATGGCGCCGGATTGAATCCGGAAAGGCAACACCTCCTACGCCAGCTAAAGGCTGGTGAGTGGGTGCTATTAAAGGTGATGGGGGAGAAGAACGATCTCCGAGGTGCCAACACCAAGCTGGGCGTCGAGCTGAAAGATGTTCGTGCCCAGCTGTCAGACTCCGTGAAGGAGAATCAGTGGCTTCGGCGCGGCATATTTAGTAAGTGCTTGAACGAACCTTTTGAAAGAAAGTTCGGTGGGGAAGTCGACTAACAGAGCAATGTCTGTAGGTGTGCTAACAGGTCGTCCTGCAAAGGAGATGCCCGGTTCTACGGGTGACCTTCTTCCCGAGCTCTCGCAACTGCTCGATCGAGTTCGGCAGGCGATGTGAGGCGTCGCCCATGCCCTGTGGCCATCCGTCTCCATGACCGAAGGTCTTGGAGAGCTTGCGGAGAAGCTAAAGGGAGCATGGCGGCGCTTCCGATGGAAGATATCAGCCTGCCGTCAAGGCGCTAGGGAGGCCTGGGCCATGGTGAAGACGCGGTACGCAAAGGCTGACCCCAACCACATGGCCGAGGTCGGTCCTGTAGGGCCCGATGGGAAGGAGATCCCTGTAAGCTTAGTATACGGCCAAGTAGAGTTGGCCGCAAAGTATTCCCAGCAGGACTGTAAATTAGACAGCCTGTTAGATGGTATTGAAGAGGAATACAACCAGTCAAAATGACTATGTAATTTAATTGACATTTATAATGCCTTCTAGCCAGATTGTAGATCATTTGTCATGTCCGACCTTTTCGCTTCAGCCTCGGGACCTGACGGTCCAGAGTGTGTCCGAATTCCCATGCGGTTATATAGGAACCGGGAATGCATGGAGACCAGGCGTAGGGGTCATTAGGGCGTGAACAGACAAGTGCCCGACTAGGTATGTTATATTACATGGTTAGTAAGAAACATCTTCCAGGGAGAATAGTTCCGTTAGGGGTTCCTTTCCCTAGGAGGCATGCCCTAAGGTGCATGTCCATGCTGCGAAAAGAAACGCAGGAAAAACATCTGGGGGCGTATAGATAAAAATAAAAAAAGATCATCTTTAGTTCACTGACCGAATATTCCCTTAGGAACGCTAGCTTTCGGCTTCACCCAGTCTGAGGTACACGTCCGGCTGACCCGGCAGTAACAATCGCAGAGGTGCTCCCTTTACCACCTAGCCGAACAATCGGGAACGTAGGGCTAAGCACAGGAGCCAGGCAACCCAGCTTGGCCAAAACTTAAGTCATATCGATGCATATAATGGTGAATAAAAGGTACATGCGGAAGTGTGACACATGTGTTGGGCATGAAGCCCGCATGAATAAGCTTCTGTTTAAAGAAGCCCCCAGGTTTAATGAGCGCGGATAGCGCATCACTTTATGAGCCTTTAGAGGCTATAAGAGAGAGAGAGAAGAAGAGAAATGTAAGACAGAAAATATAAAAAATGGACAGACGAAGGAGACGAACACATAGTCCGACGCTAGGCATAGAATCTTCGGAGACGGGCTGCGTTCCATGGGTTTGGCTCGAGTCGGTTATCCGATGCATCCCGCAGGCGGTACGCTCCACCAGTCAGGACTTGGTCAATTATGAAGGGACCTTCCCACTTGGGCTTGAGTTTGTCCTTTTTCTTGTCCGGTAGTCGTGGAACTAATTCGCCAACGTTGTAATTTTTGGCCCGTACTTCTCTGCTTTGGTATCTTCGAGCCTGCTGTTGATAGAATGCCGAACGGGCTTTTGCCACGTCACGCTCCTCCTCCAATGCGTCCAAGCTATCCTGCCGATCGAGCTCGGCTTCTCTTTCTTCGTACATGCGCACTCGAGGTGAGTCATGAATTATGTCGCAAGGCAAAACTGCCTCTGCGCCATACACCATAAAGAATGGCGTGTATCCGGTGGTGCGATTCGGCGTGGTCCGCAGCCCCCAGAGTACGGAGTCGAGCTCCTCTACCCAGTGCGTGTTAGATTCCTTGAGGGACCGCACTAATCTGGGTTTGATGCCGCTCATGATAGGACCATTTGCACGTTCAACCTGGCCGTTAGTTTGTGGGTGATAGACGGAAGCATAATCGAGCTTGATGCCCATGTTTTTGCACCAAAGTTTTACCTCATCAGCCGTGAAGTTCGTGTCGTTATCAGTGATGATGCTGTGGGGGACGCCGTAACGGTGTACTGAAAGTGCATTATATCGACTAGAGGGGGGGTGAATAGGCGATTTTTATGAAAGTCTTCAAAACGTGGAAGTTTCGAAGACAAACGATAGAAATAAACCTATTACCATGCAGCGGAAGGTAGACTACACTAGGCAAACCATAGTCAAGTATTCAATGGAGTGAGAGCACAATGACTAATAGCAGCAATGTAGTAAGGATCAGGTAGGAAGATGTTATGAAGCCAAACAGAACATGCAGTCACTCAGTGAAGACAAAAGATAGTGCAAACATACAATGACTTCACAAGGAGTAACAGTAAGTAAAGGGAAGGGAAGGATGAAACCAGTGACTCGTTGAAGACAATGATTTGTTGGACCAGTTCCAGTTGCTGTGACAACTGTACGTCTGGTTAGGGCGGCTAGGTATTCAAATCTGAGGACACACAGTCCCGGACACCCAGTCCTGAACACGCAGCTCAGGACACCCAGTCCTCACCGTATTCCCCTTGAGCTAAGGTCACACAGACCTCACCCAATCACTCTAGTAAGTCTTCAAGGTAGACTCCCAAACCTTCACAGACTTCGTTCACAGGCGATCCACAATGTCTCTTGGATGCTCAGAACGCGACGCCTAACCGGCTGGAGGATTCACAGTCCTCAATTGTAATAAGTCTTCAGATCACACAAACAAGAAGACTTAAGTGATGCCTAATTCTCTTTGGCTCTGGGTGGTTAGGGCTTTATCCTCGCAAGGAATTCTCTCTCAAAGGCTTCGAGGTGGGTTGCTCTCAAACGACAAAAGCCGTACTCTAACTCTGAGCAGCCAACCGTTTATGGTTGTAGGGGTGGGCTATTTATAGCCACTAGGCAACCCGACCTGATTTGTCCGAAATGACCCTGGGTCACTAAGGAACTGACACGTGTTCCAACGGTCAGATTTCAAACTCACACGACAACTTTACTTGGGCTACAAGCAAAGCTGACTTGTCCGACTCTGGACAAGATTCGCTCTCATAGTCTTCACTCGAAGACATAGGTTTTGGTTAAGCATCACTTCAGTCATTCTGACTGGTACTCTTGGACCCCACTTAACAGTATGGTGGTTCCTATGACTCAACAAAGAAGAAAAAGAACTACGAAAGATCTAAGTCTTCGAGCTCCATAGGCTTCATGCGATGTCTTCTCTTGTCATAGTCTTCAATGTGAATATCTTCATATACCACCTTTGACATCAATGTCTTCATACATTTTTAGGGGTCATCTCTGGTAGGAAAACCAAATCAATGAGGGACTTCTACCTGTGTTATCCTGCAATTCTCACAAACACATTAGTCCCTCAACTAGGTTTGTTGTCAATACTCCAAAACCAACTAGGGGTGGCACTAGATGCACTTACATGTACGACCCCGGATATAAAGTCTATCACCGGTCCGGATTCGGCCGTCTTAACAGGTTTGGCTTCTATCCATTTGGTGAACTTATCCACCATGACCAGTAAGTATTTTTGCTTGTGGGTTCCGCCTTTAAGGGGTCCAACCATGTTGAGACCCCAGACCGCGAAGGGCCAAGTAATGGGGATAGTTTGGAGGGCGGTGGGTGGCATATGGCTTTGGTTTGCAAAGAGCTGGCAACCGGTGCATCGTTGGACTAAGTCCTGAGCGTCTGCCTGGGCCGTCGGCCAATAAAAGCCTGTACGGAAGGCCTTGCTTACAAGGGACCGGGCTGCAGCGTGATGACCGCCAAGTCCGGCATGAATTTCAGCCAGGAGGTTCCGCCCCTCCTCTTCGGAGATGCACCTTTGAAGGACTCCGGTAGTGCTTTTCTTATAAAGCTCTCCCTCGTGGACTCTGTAGGCTTTGGATCGCCGCACTATGCAGCGTGCCTCATTTTGGTCCTCGGGGAGTTCCTGCCTAGTAAGGTAGGCAAGGAATGGTTCTGTCCATGGGGCGATAACGGCCATTATTATGTGGGCTGAAGGTGTTATTTCATTGGCAGAGCCTTCGATTGTGTCAGAATGTTCGGTGTCGGGCAGTGCGGTTGGGTCCGGGCTGTTATTGTTCGGCTCCCCTTCCCATACTACGGATGGCTTGAAAAGCCTTTCCAAGAAGATATTGGGGGGGACTACATCGCGTTTTGCGCCGATGTGTGCCAGGACATCTGCCGCCTGATTATTTTCCCGGGCTATATGGTGAAATTCAAGCCCCTCGAACCGAGCTGACATTTTTAGTACGGCATTGCAGTAAGCTGCCATTTTTGGATCCTTGGCATCGAAGTCTCCATTTATTTGGGATATTGTGAGGTTCGAGTCCCCACGCACCTCTAGGCGTTGGATGCCCATGGATACTGCCATCCGGAGACCATGTAAAAGGGCCTCATATTCGGCTGCGTTGTTGGAGTCCGTGTACATAATCTATAGTACGTATTGAACTGTGTCTCCTGTGGGGGACGTCAAAACGACGCCAGCCCCCAGTCCGGCCAACATCTTGGAGCCGTCGAAATGCATGATCCAATTTGAATATGTGTCATACTCTTTAGGGAGTTCGGCCTCCGTCCATTCTGCGACGAAGTCGGACAAGACTTGCGACTTGATCGCTTGTCGTGGCTTATAAGTTATGTCAAATGGGAGGAGCTCAATGGCCCATTTTGCAATCTGGCCCGTTGCGTCACAGTTGTTTATAATATCGTTAAGTGGTACTTCCGAGGCTACTGTTATTGAACACTCTTAAAAGTAGTGTCGTAGCTTCCAGGATGCCATGAATACCGTGTATGCAATCTTTTGATAATGTGGGTACCGTGACTTGCATGAGTGAGGACAGTGGACACATAATAGACCGGCTTTTGAAGGGGGAATTTGTGTCCGTCCGCTTCTCGTTCGACGACGAGCACTGCGCTTACAACCTGATGTGTTGCCGCAATGTATAATAGCATTGGTTCGCCTATGTTTGGCACGGCCAGGACTAGGTTTGTTGCCAGTATGGCTTTTATTTCATCGAGTCCGGCCATGGCTGCATCCGTCCATTTGAAGTGTTCGGTGCACCGAAGGAGGCGGTAAAGGGGTAGGGCCTTTTCTCCCAAGCGGGAGATAAAGCGGCTTAGAGCCGCCACGCATCCAGTTAAATTTTGTATTTGTTTGAGGTCCTTTGGATATCCAGTTGTGACAGAGCTCGGATCTTGGCTGGATTTGCTTCAATTCCTCTACCGGATACAATGAAGCCCAAGAGCTTTCCGGCTGGAACACCGAAAACGCATTTTTCCGGGTTGAGCTTGATGTCGTATGTTCGGAGGTTATCAAATGTGAGCCTCAAGTTGTCTACTAGAGATTCAACATGTCTTGTTTTGACGACCACATCATCTACATATGCCTCCACTGTTTTGGCGATCTGGCTTGCCAGACATGTCTGAATCATGCGCTGATATGTTGCGCCGGCGTTTTTGAGCCCGAAGGGCATCGTGTTGAAGCAGAATGGCCCGTATGATGTGATAAATGTCGTTGCGGCTTGGTCTGGTTCTGCCATCTTGATTTGGTGGTAGCCGGAATATGCGTCGAGGAAACACAACGAATCGTGTCCTGCGGTAGCGTCGATAATTTGATCGATGTGGGGGAGGGGGAAGGGATCCTTTGGGCAAGCCTTATTAAGGTCTTTAAAATCAACACACAGGCGCCAGGATTTGTCCTTCTTTGGTACCATCACCAGGTTTGCTAGCCAGTCCGAATGTTTTATATCTCTGATGAATCCGGCCTCCAATAGCTTTGCTAGCTCCTCTCCCATGGCCTGTCTCTTAGGTTCGGAAAAACGCCGAAGAGCCTGTTTGACAGGTTTGAATCATGTTTGGATATTTAAGTTGTGCTCGGCCAGCCTGCATGGGATTCCTGGCATGTCTGAAGGGTGCCAGGCAAAAATGTCCCAGTTCTCTCGTAGGAACTCTCACAATGCGGCGTTGACATCAGGGTTTAGCTGTTTTATTGGGGTCCGTTGGATGGACTTGGAATTTGACTATTTCGTCCGCCGGTTTAAAGGAGGTGGACTTGGATCTTTTGTCGAGTACCACATCGTCCCTATTCACCGTAGAGCGCAGCGTAGTCAGCTCCTCAGCCGCTAGGGCTTCGGATAGTGCCTCGAGGGCTAGTGCGGCTGTCTTGTTTTCGGCGCGAAGTGCTATGTCCGGATCACTAGCGAGAGTGATGATCCCATTAGGCCCAGGCATCTTGAGCTTCATGTACCCGTAATGGGGTATTGCTTGGAAGATTGTAAACGCTTCCCGCCCTAGCAGAGCGTGATAACCACTGCTGAACAGAGCCACCTGGAACGTGACTTTTTCGTACTTGTAATTATCCGGCGTGCCGAACACCACATCTAGTGTGATTTTTCCTGCACAGCGCGCTTCCCGACTAGGGATTATTCCTCTAAAGGTTGTGCTGCTTCGCTCAATGCGGTTCCAATCTATTTCCATTTTTTGAAGAGTCTCCTCATAAATGAGGTTCAATCCGCTGCCGCCGTCCATGAGTACCTTGGTAAGACGAAAGCCGTCCACTATTGGACTAAGGACCAATGCGGCTGGTGCTCGGGCTGTTCGGAATTTAGGTTCGTCACTGGCGTTAAAGGAAATAGCCGTGTCACTCCATGGGTTTATTGTTGCTACTTGGTAGACTTCGGCAAGGCTGCGGAGTGTCCTTTTTCGCATATTATTTGATGCGAAAGTCTCGAAGACTGTTAATACCGTATTGGTGTCTCTGGGGTGGCTTTCTGTGGCCTCCGGAATTAGGAGATTTTCACCAATTTTGGCCACCTGCCGGAGTATCCAACATGCTCTGAGGCTATGAGTTGGTGTGGCATCCTCTTTAGTGTGAATTTTACAGGGTCCATTAAGCCATCCTTCCAGTACAGTTCCATGCCCTGTAGAGGGTTTTTGTTTTTTAGTGCTTGACCCAGGTGACTGGTGATGATGCACCCTTTTATTTCGGACTGGGTTTGTATTCAGGGCCGGATTGTCCCAAAATTTTATTTCGGTTTTCCAGGCGCTTTCCATCGCACAGTACTTTCGTACAATGGACGCCAAGTCAGCGAAGCGTGTAATGTCACGGCGACTTATGGCGTTGAGTATTCCCTTGTCCGTGCAATTATTGCAGAAAATTGAGATTGCGTCTTCCTCGCGGCAGTCCCTTAGCCTGTTCTTAACCAGAAGGAATCTGGCCCAGTAATGATGTACTGTTTCATCGGGTTCTTGCCTGATTTTGGATAGATCGCTTATGTTGGGGTGGGTGGGTGGAATTAAATCCAAAGCCTCACCCCATCTAAGGCTCAGAGGCCGAGGAATTTCTGAACTCGAAAATTTGGGTTCCTGGATGTTGTCTAATGAATCCAACCCGTCGCCTGACTCTAAGTTCAGGTCTTGAGTGATATCCTCCCCTCCGCGGGTATCCGGCTTGGAGGGATCGGGAATCCGGACGTAGCGAGTCCTTAAGATAGATGAAGGGTCGCCGCACTGTCCCTCTACCACGGCAACGTGATGGGTGACTTGGGGAGAGTTAATCTCTCTCAGATCGGCTTTAGGCCCAATCTAGTCGTAATCCGTAGCGAATCCCAGGGCGGCGAAGCGATCCAAGAGCTCGTTTATGGAGGAAAGCTCCATTGGATCTAACTGCTCGGCGAGTTCCCAGCTGACATGAAGATTGTTTTCGATGGCTCGAGAGGTCATCGTCGACGCAGAAGCCGAACAGGCGGTCATAAGAAAGCCACCTAACCGGAGGGTTTGGCCGACAGCCAAAGCTCCCTTAGCAATGGTGCCGTCTTTAAAGACGGGGCGAGGCATCCTTCCTGATGGTGATGACACAGAGGAACTCTCAATGTAAGCACCAATGTCGGTGTCAAAACTGGCGGATCTCGGGTAGGGGGTCCCGAACTGTGCGTCTAGGCCGGATGGTAACAGGAGGCAAGGGACACGAAGTTTTACCCAGGTTCGGGCCCTCTCGATGGAGGTAAAACCCTACCTCCTGCTTGATTAATATTGATGATATGGGTAGTACAAGAGTAGATCTACCATGAGATCGAGGAGGCTAAACCCTAGAAGCTAGCCTATGGTATGATTGTTGATGTGTATGTCGTCCTACGGACTAAAACCCTCCGGTTTATATAGACACCGGATAGGGTTAGGGTTACATAGAGTCGGTTACAATGGTAGGAGATCTTTATATCCGTATCGCCAAGCTTGCCTCCCACGCCAAGGAAAGTCCCTTCCGGACACGGGACAGAGTCTTCAATCTTGTATCTTCATAGTCCAGGAGTCCGGCTGAAGGTATAGTCCGGCTATCCGAACACCCCCTAATCCAGGACTCCCTCAATCACCATGATCTTGCTTGTGCGTAGGAATTTTTTTTGAAATTACTACGTTCCCCAACAGTGGCATCCGAGCCAGGTTATATGTGTAGATGTCATATGCACGAGTAGAACACAAGTGAGTTGTGGGCAATATAAGTCATACTGCTTACCAGCATGTCATACTTTGGTTCGGCGGTATTGTTGGATGAAGCGGCCCGGACCGACATTACACGTACGCTTATGCGAGACTGGTTCTACCGACGTGTTTTGCACACAGGTGGCTGGCGGGTGTCCTCCAACTTTAGTTGAACGGCGTATGGCTATGCCCATCCAGGTTCCGCTATTGGTTATTGACCGGAGACATGTCTCGGTCATGTCTACATAGTTCTCGAACCCATAGGGTCCGCATGCTTAAAGTTTTGATGGTGGTTATATTATGAGTTTATGAGTTTTGATGTACCGAAGGTTGTTCGGAGTCCCGGATGTGATCACAGACATGACGAGGAGTCTCGAAATGGTCGAGACATGAAGATTGATATATTGGAAGCCTATATTTGGATATAGGAAATGTTCCGGGTGAAATCGGGATTTTACCGGAGTACCGAGGGGTTACCGTAACCCCCCGGGGGCTTAATGGGCCATAGTGGGCCTTAGTGGAGAAGAGGAGAGGCGGCTAGGGCAGGGCCGTGCGCCCCTCCCCCTCTAGTCCGAATAGGACAAGGAGAGGGGGCGGCGGCCCCCCTTTCCTTCCTCTCTCCCTCCTCTTTCCCCCCTTCTCCTAATCCAACAAGGAAGGGAGGGAGTCCTACTCCCGGTGGGATTGGACTCCTCCTGGCGTGCCTCCTCCTGGCCGGCCGCACCTCCTCCCTTGCTCCTTTATATACGAGGGCAGGGGCACCCCATAGACACAACAATTGATTTGATCTTTTAGCCGTGTGCGGTGCCCCCTCCACCATAGTCCACCTCGATAATACTGTAGCGGTGCTTAGGCGATGCCGTGCGTCGGTAGAACATCATCATCGTCACCACGCCGTTGTGCTGACAAAACTCTCCCTCAACACTCAGCTGGATCGGAGTTCGAGGGACGTCATCGGGCTGAACATGTGCTGAACTCGGAGGTGTCGTGCGTTCGGTACTTGATCGGTCGGATCGTGAAGACGTACGACTACATCAACCGCGTTGTGCTAACGCTTCCACTTTCAGTCTACAAGGGTACATGGACAACACTCTCCCCTCTCGTTGCTATGCATCACCATGATCTTGCGTGTGCGTAGGAATTTTTTTGAAATTACTACGTTCCCCAACATCTAGGAGACATCACTCTCCAAAAGTTAATAGATCTTGTTGTAGATGATGAACTCCTTGCTCTTGTGCTTCAAAAGATAGTATCTTCAACACTAAAACATTCTCTCACATATATTGGCTATGTGGTAGGAAAGGGATTGGAGTGGAAAACAACTTGGGAGGCTATAAATCAAGGATCAAAAGTTGGGGTGGAATCCCCTTGATTTCAACACAAGTGTAGGTGGTTCTCTCTCAGAAATTGGATATGGAAAGTGGTGGCTTTGTCCTGGTCGCTCTCTAAGAGTTGATGGAATGGGTGGGGGCATATATAGGTGGTTCTCTCTCCATTACACACCTTTATGTACTACTCGATGGGACCGGGTGAAAACACTCGGTGAGACGAATTAGTACAAAAGGTTTAAACTTTAGACTTTTCGGTGAGACCAGATGGAACAACTCGGCGGGACCGATGGCTGATGACCGAATCACTTTTCACACTTCGGTTTCAACAATTGACTCAAAAATTCTAAAGTGAATGCAATTTGTTACAGAAGGTTGGCCAGTGCTCTTCGGTGGGACCGAAGGGATATCTCGGTGAGACTGAGTTGCTAGGGTTTAGGTAGTGGCTATGTCAAGCGTATCTCGGTGGGTCCAGCTATATGTGTTTTGGTGGGACTGAGAAGGACTTTAGGGTTTTGGACATAGATGCATGTGAGAGTGTGACCGAGGGTTTTGAGCAATATCTCAAGCACTTAAGCAGTTAGTCCATAACTAAAACCTCATCCCCGTTTAATAGTATTAGCTTTCCTATGGAATGTAATTTTGGATCACTTAACCAAAAACCATAGAGTTTTGAAGCTCAACATTGTTCCTTAGTAGCTTGAGGGGTACACATCTCCATCCATGTACTTGCCTAAGTTGATTTACTCAAGGAAAATATTAGTCCAACAATATGTATGTTGACAATAATTACCAAAACCACCAAGTAAGCTAATGTGCTTTCACGTGTCCCCTCCAATTCATCGAGACTGGTTGGGGATGCAGGCATGGATGTGTCCTACGGTGGAAGTGTCGACCCAGGCTCCGGACTAACGTTGAGCTAGGACTGAAAGGAGGCGCCTTTTGCTCTTTCTACCATGGTTGGGATGTTGTGTTGGGGATCCTTAGCGGATTCTCGGACATCGATACCGGGGTGGTGGCTCCGAATGGCGGTCCACATAGGTTGATCTCCTGCGGGCTCCACGGTGGTGGTGGTGACAACCACTCTTGGTCGCGTGGGCGGCAAGAGGTGTAACGGAGGGTGGCTCATCGCTGCCCGATTCGGACCCGAGGAGCTGGTCTCATAGCGCTTATCCTGAGACCTTGTGCTGGCATGACGGAGCTATCGAGTTAAAGCTCCACGCTTTGGTGGGACGCTTGCGAGTGCCACTTTCTTCCTGAAGATGTTGTCGAGGTGCTCCTATCTGTGTCAGGGTTCCGGGTGAAGACCCTTGTCCATTCTGAACTCGGCAGCGGCGATGCTTTGCATCATTTTCTTTCTAAGGGCGTTGTCGCAGAGTTTAGGTTTATTAGGGCGCAGTGTGCTGTTTATACTCAGTTCTTCCTATGTTCTTTTGTGGTAGCTGACACGTCTCCGTCGTATCTACTTTTCCAAACACGTTTGCCCTTGTTTTGGACTCTAACTTGCATGATTTGAATGAAACTAACCCGGACTAACGCTATTTTCAGCAGAATTGCCATGGTGTTATTTTTGTGCAGAAATAAAAGTTCTCGGAATGACCTGAAAATCAACAGAGATTATTTTTGGAATATACAAAAAATATTGGCGAAAGAATCAACGTTAGGGGGGCCACACCGTGTCCAAGAGGGTGGGGGCGCGCCTACCCCCATGGGCCCCCTGATGCTCCACCGACCTCAACTCCAACTCCATATATTCATGTTCGGGGAGAAAAAAATCAGAGAGAAGGATTCATCGCGTTTTACGATACGGAGCCACCGCCAAGCCCTAATCTCTCTCGGGAGGGCTGATGTGGAGTCCGTTCGGGGTTTCGGAGAGGGGAATCCGTCGCCATCATCATCATCAACCTTCCTCCATCACCAATTTCATGATGCTCACCGCCGTGCGTGAGTAATTCCATCATAGGCTTGCTGGACGGTGATGGGTTGGATGATATTTATCATGTAATCGAGTTAGTTTTGTTAGGGTTTGATCCCTAGTATCCACTATGTTCTGAGATTGATGTTGCTATGACTTTGCTATGCTTAATGCTTGTCACCAGGGCCCGAGTGCCATGATTTCAGATCTGAACCTATTATGTTTTCATGAAAATATGTGAGTTCTTGATCCTATCTTGCAAGTCTATAGTCACCTATTATGTGTTATGATCCCTCAACCCCGAAGTGACAATAATCGGGATACTTACCGGTGATGACCGTAGTTTGAGGAGTTCATGTATTCACTATGTGTTAATGCTTTGGTCCGGTACTCTATTGAAAGGAGGCCTTAATATCCCTTAGTTTCCAATAGGACCCCGCTGCCACAGGAGGGTAGGACAAAAGATGCCATGCAAGTTCTTTTCCATAAGCACGTATGACTATATTCGGAATACATGCCTACATTACATTGATGGACTGGAGCTAGTTCTATGTCACCCTAGGTTATAACTATTGCATGAGGAATCGCATCCGACATAATTATCTATCACTGATCCATTGCCTACGAGCTTTTCATATATTGTTCTTCGCTCATTTACTTTTCCGTTGCTATTGTTACAATCACTATAAAACCAAAAATATTACTTTTGCTACCGTTACCACTATTATCATATTACTTTGCTACTAAATACCTTGCTGCAGATATTAAGTTTCCAGGTGTGGTTGAATTGACAACTCAGCTGCTATTACTTGAGAATATTCTTTGGCTCCCCTTGTGTTGAATCAATAAATTTGGGTTGAATACTCTACCCTCGAAAACTGTTGCGATCCCCTATACTTGTGGGTTATCAAGACTATTTTCAAGCGCCGTTGCCGAGGAGCATAGCTCTATTCTTTGAGTCACTTGGGATTTATATCTGCTGGTCACTATGAAGAACTTGAAAGATCAAAGAACCAAGATTTTTTCCCTCAACTACGAGGGGAGGAAAGGAACTGCCATCTAGCTCTGCACTTGATTCACCTTCTGTTTTGAGTAAACTTGCGACACCTACACCTGCTATTCATTCTGATATGTCACATGTTATTGATGATGCCACTTCTGTTTTGCATGATACTAATGATGAAACTACTTCTATGCTTGATACTACTGTGCCACTAGGTGAATTTCTTGATGAAAAACTTGCTAGGGCCAGAGAGAATGAAATTATTGAAACTGATAATATTGATGAAAGTGATGATGAAGATTCTCCCCCTAGATATGAATTGCTTGTTGTGCCTGAGGGTTATGTTATGGATGAAGAAACTGCTAGAGACTTTTTAGCTTGCAATGATAGATCCGATCTTAAGAAACTGTTAGCTAAGCTTAAAGAAAAGTCTTTGAATGCTAGAATGAAATATGACCTTGCTTTTGCTACTTCACCTATCTTTATTACTAATAAGGATGATGGTTTCTCTGTCGATCCTGAGTTAATTACTTTGGTTGAATCTGATCCTTTTTATGGCTATGAATCTGAAAGTGTTGTGGCACATATTACTAAATTAAATGATATAGCCACCCTGTTCACTAATGATGAGAAAACTCGCTATTATTTTATCCTTAAGTTGTTTCCGTTCTCATTAAAGGGTGATGCTAAAACATGGTTTAATTCTCTTGATCCTGGTTGTGTGCGTAGTCCCTAGGATATGATTTATTACTTCTCTGCTAAATATTTCCCCGTTCATAAGAAACAAGCTGGGAAATATATGATTTTGTGCAAATTGAAGAAGAGAGTCTCCCACAAGCTTGGGGGAGGCTTCTCCAATTACTTAATGCTTTGCCTGATCATCCTCTCAAGAAACATGAAATACTTGATATCTTTTATAATGGACTAACCGATGCTTCCAGAGATTACCTGGATAGTTGTGTTGGTTGTGTTTTCAGGGAAAGAACTATTGATAAAGCTGAATTATTATTGAATAATATGTTGAGTAATGAAAATAATTGGACACTTCCTGAACCAACTCCTAATCCAACTCCGAAGAAAAGGGGTATTCTATTTCTCAGTCCCGAAGATATGCAAGAGGCAAAGAAATCTATGAAAGAAAAAGGTACTAAAGCTAAAAATGTTAAGAATTTACCACATATTGAAGAAATACATGGTCCTGAGGTTGTAAAGGTAAATTCTCTCTATAGATTCGATAAATATGAAATCCCATTTACTAAGTTCACTAGCCAATGCTTGGATGACTTTGATGATTTTATTGTTAAACAAGAAAACTTCAATGCTTATGTTGGTAGACAATTGAAACACAATGCTAGTATGCTAGAACACTTGATTGGTTATATGTCTAGAGTTAAAGGTGAACTTAAACTTATTAGTAAACATGCTTCTATGGTTACCACTCAAGTAGAACAAGTGCTTAAAGCTCAGAATGATTTGCTCAATGAATTAAATAATAAGAAGAATGATAATGCTGTTAGAGTTATAACTAGAGGAGGTAAAATGACTCAGGAACCTTTGTATCCTGAGGGCCACCCCACGAAAATTGAGCAAGATTCTCAGAGAGCTAATGTTGATACACCTATTTCTTCTAAGAAGGAGAAAAAGAAAAATGATAGGACTTTGCATGCTTCTAGTGAACCTGTTGTTGACACACCTGAGAATCCGAATGATATTTGTATTTCTGATGCTAAAACACAATCTGGTAATGAACATGAACCTAGTGAAAATGTTAATGATGATGTTCATGTTGATGCTCAACCTAGCAATGATAATGATGTAGAGATTGAACCTGCTATTGATCTTGATAACCCACAATCAAAGAATCAACGTTATGATAAGAGAGACTTCGTTGCTAGGAAACAGGGTAAAGAAAGAGAACCATGGGTTCAGAAACCCATGCCTTTTCCTCCTAAACCATCCAAGAAAAAGGATGGTGAGGATTTTGAGCGCTTTGCTGAAATGATTAGACCTATCTTTTTTCGTATGCGTTTGACTGATTTGCTTAAAACGAACCCTTATGCTAAATACATGAAGGATATTGATACTAATAAAAGAAAGACACCAGAAGCTGAAATTTCCACCATGCTTGCTAGTTACACTTTTAAGGGTGGAATACCAAAGAAACTTGGAGATCTAGGAGTATCAACTATACCATGCTCCATTAAAAGAAACTATGTTAAAACTGCTTTATGTGATCTTGGAGCCGGTGTTAGTGTTATGTCTCTCTCTTTATATTGTAGACTCGATTTGAATAAGTTGACACCTACTGAAATATGTTTGCAAATGGCTGGTAAATCAACTGCTATACCTATCGGTATTTGTGAGGATGATCCTATGGTGGTTGCAAACGTTACTATTTTAACGGACTTTGTTATTCTTGATATTCCCGAGGACGATACTATGTCGATTATCCTTGGTAGACCTTTTTTGAATACTGCAGGGGCTGTTATTGATTGTAACAAAGGAGATGTCACTTTTCATGTTAATGGTAATGAGCATACGGTACACTTTCGGAGGAAACAACCTCAAGTCCATAGTATTAATTCTATTGGAAAATTTTCAACGATTATTATTGGAGGTTTTGAATTTCCTCTTCCTACTGCCAAGAAGAAATATGATATTCTTATTGTTGGGGATTTGCATATCCCAGTTGAGGTAACCTAGTGTTATTCGAAATTTCTCCGATTTCATGCAATTCGGAATGAGTTTGTTAACAAGACTTGATCAACCTTGTTAGTGGATTCCTTTTGATGAGCATGAGATGGATGAAGTTAGAAAGCACAACTTTCTGTACCCTCCTTTTACTTTCTGTTATTTATATTAAATAAAGGGAAAATAGTATTTTCTGTCTGTTTTCTGAATTATCCTTGCAATAAAAATACCCCGAAAATAAAAGTTCTCCAAATGCCTTGAAAATGAAATATGATTTTTTTTCTAGAATATTTAAGGATTTTAGGCACTGAGAACACGGCGGGGGGAGCAGCCACGTGCCCACGAGGGTGGAGGGCGCGCCCACCCCCCTGGGTGCGCCCCCTACCAATGTAAAAATACCTAAAGGGGTAGATCCAATTAATCTCGGCCATCAAATCATGTCAATCCAACGACCTAGACTGCTTCAGTGTCGAGCGCTCAACACATTTAGCGTGTAGTTAATTTCATGCCAAATATAGTGCTAATCGCATAATAACATGCAAATAATATCCTATTTAATATTTGCATGCACTTAATATACTTCCAAATTAACGTGCATTGCACGTACATATTGACTAGTATATTTTAAAATGTCAAAAACATATTTATGAAACATGTGAATATTTTTAAAATGCCACGACCTTTTTCTTGGATGCTATAAAGATGTTTTAAAATTTGACTGAACATTTTTCAAATCTGTGATGAACACTTTTAAACATGTTTAGTAAATTAATTTTTAGAATATAGTATTCATAGTATTTCAAGTATAAGCAAAAGTAAGAAAAAATAACCGAAGCTAATAATGAACAAACTGAAACTATCGTTAGTGGGCAGGCCTGCTTTACGCTCTCCTAAGGCAAGGGGAAAGGCATACGTATGTCCCAGAGCCTCTTCTAAAAAAGGAATGTATGTCCTAGAGCCAGACACCGACGCGCCCCCGAGTCGCCGCCCGGGTTCTTGTCTTTATATAGATCGAGACGACACTGCCGCCGCCTTACCAATTCACAACCAAAATCCATCACACTCTTCGCGGCGAGCTTGTAGATCACTGATGGCTGGCTCCGGCGATGAGGATGCTTAGGTCATGACGTGTGAGGCGTTGGACATGTTCCCGCCGCCGTCCGACGTTGCTATGCTGCGGGTGAGGCTCATGGCTGGTCTGCTAACCTTCCCCGAGGCGGCGGCGCTGGACTCACATGAGCTGGATATTACAATCGACAGGATCATCATGGAGTACAACCCCTCCACCGCGACCCCGACTGCCCCAGGCATGGTTTGCATCGACGACGATCGCATCAGCGCCGCCTTCAACCTCAGAAACTGGTTCAAGATCCCCACCACCGAGGACCTCCCGCCCGCCGGGGTGGTCCCGCCAGGGTGGATCGATGAGCGGAGGCGGCAGCTAGACAAGGAGGTGCAGCCGGAGAAGAGGGACGAACCTCACAGCACGCGACTCCTACTTGCCAAGATGCGTGTTGACTTGCTTACCAAGGGCTACATCGAGCCCTCCGAGCTGTACCTTGACTTCACGACCAACAGCCCGCCCAAGCACATCACCGATTTTGCTGCCCCTGATGACGAGCACTGTGGCACTAGTAGAAAACAGGGCTTTGGTTCAGGCCTGGCCAGCCCATTAGTCCCGGTTCAGTCACGAACCGGGACCAATGGAGGCATACGTCCCAGTTCGTGAGCCCAGGGGGGCCGGCCGGGCCTCGTGGGGTATTGGTCCCGGTTCGTCTGGACCCATTTGTCCCGGTTCCAGGCATGAACCAGGACCAATGGTCCTCGCTCCTGGCCCACATCCATTGATCCCGGTTCGTGGCTGGAACCGGGACTGAAGGGCCTTTAGTCCTGGTTCTAGCCACGAACCGGGACCAATGAGGTGCCTATATATACCCCATCACCGGCGAGCACAACACTGCTCTGTTTTTTCTGACCGGCGAGGGGAGAGCTTTGTGGTGCTCTAGCTCACCTCCTATGCACATGAGGTGTTCAATGAAATGCCTGACCCACACTAGTTAAGCTTTCTCCTCTCGAAGCTCGACCTACAAGCTCCATTTTCCTCAAGAATTGTCTAGGTTTAGCGGTCCGTCGTGTCCCATCCGCGTCTTCACCACCGTTGATCGCCCGCGCCGATCTCATCGCCGGCACCACCGTGGTGAGCCACTTGTTCTTATCTTCTTTCTGAAAGAAAAAATTCTTACTTGTATGATTAGATAGATACTTGTCTAATTTTCTTACTTTTATTATTGCTTGTTATTATATAGTGCGATGGTTTTGGTATCCGCCCCTGTCGGCCCTCGTCCTGTCTATGATTCGAATGTGGTATATATTATCTTTTATAACTATTTGGTTCATTTATTGTTTATGACAATTATGCCAACCAACGTGACATGGATTTTATTTATCTAGGAGGTATGTGAACCGGAAATTCCAACCGACCCTATTGTCGGGAGGTTAAATTTAGTTGAAGAAGAAAAAAATTACTTGAAGGAAAAAAATAAAATAATTGAGGAGGGTTCCTGGTGATGCGGATGCGGTGCATTGTGGTATAAGATCGGACGAGATGACCCTAGTGATGTTGATAGCGAGCCCCTCAGGAAGAGGGTTCCTGCCAAGGTGATGTGGTATGCTCCTATAATACCACGGTTGAAACGTCTGTTCAGAAACGAAGAGCATGCCAAGTTGATGTGATGGCACAGAGAGGACCGTAAGAAAGACGGGAAGTTGAGAGCACCCGCTAATGGGTCACAGTGGAGAAAAATCAAGAGAAAGTACCGGGCTGAGTTTGCAGGTGACCCAAGGAATGTATGGTTTGGTTTAAGTGCGGATGGCATTAATCCTTTCGGGGAGCAGAGCAGCAATCACAGCAGCTGGCCCGTGACTCTATGTATGTATAACCTTCCTCCTTGGATGTGCATGAAGCGGAAGTTCATTATGATGCCAGTTCTCATCCAAGGCCCTAAGCAACCTGGCAACGACATTTATGTGTACCTAAGGCCATTAGTTGAAGAACTTTTATAGTTGTGGAATGGAAACGGTGTACGTGTGTGGGATGAGCACAAACAGGAGGAATTTAACCTGCATGCGTCACTGATTGTAACCATCAACGATTGGCCTGCTCTTAGTAACCTTTCGGGATAGACAAACAAGGGATACCACGCATGCACGCACTATTTAGCTGACACCAAAAGTATACACCTGGACAAATGCAGGAAGAATGTGTACCTGGGCCATCGTCAATTTCTTCCGACCAACCATCAGTGTCGAAAGAAAGGCAAGCATTTCAAAGGTGAGGGAGATCACTGGAAGAAGCCCGCCATGCATACTGGTGATCACTTACTTGCTATGGTCAATGATTTACACGTAATATTTGGAAAGGGTCCCGGCGGACTATCTGTTTCGAATGACCCTGAGGGACGCGCACCCATGTGGAAGAAGAAATCTATATTTTGGGACCTACCCTACTAGAAAGACCTAGAGGTACGCTCTTCAATCGATGTGATGCACGTGACGAAGAACCTTTGTGTGAACCTGCTAGGCTTCTTGGGCGTGTATAGGAAGACAAAAGATACATGGAGGCACGGGAGGACCTGCAACGTTTGCACGAAAAATACGGCATGCCTCCAAAGCAGTATGAAGGTCCTACCAGCTATGCTCTTACCAAAGAAGAGAAGGAAATCTTCTTTGAATGCCTACTCAGTATGAAGGTCCCGTCTGGCTTCTTGTAGAATATAAATGGAATAATAAATATGCCAGAGAAAAAGTTCCAGAACCTAAAGTCTCATGACTGCCACGTGCAAATGCTTTCGGTTGCATTGAGAGGGCTTCTACCGGAAAACGTCTGATTATCCATTGTGAAGCTATGTGCATTCCTCAATGCAATCTCTCATAAAGTGATCGATCCAGAAATCATACCAAGGCTAAGGAGTGATGTGGCGCAATGTCTTGTCAGTTTCGAGCTGGTGTTCCCACCATCCTTCTTCAATATCATGACGCACGTCCTAGTTCATCTAGTCGACGAGATTGTCGTTCTGGGCCCCGTATTTCTACACAATATGTTCCCCTTTGAGAGGTTCATGGGAGTCCTAAAGAAATATGTCTGTAACCGCGCTAGGCCAGAAGGAAGCATCTCCATGGTCCATCAAATGGACGATGTCATTGGGTTTCGTGTTGACATCATTCCTAGCCTTAAGAAGATTGGTCTCCCTAAATCGCGGTATGAGGGGAGACTGACTGGAAAAGTCACGCTAGGTGGGGACTCAGTAATATGCAGGTGTCGGTATTCTGGGAATGAGGGTCCCTAGACTTGCCTGCCGGCGGCCCGCTGTGTGGCTAAGCCAGCAGGCCGTACGACCCGTCTTCATGAACAAGGCATCCAAGACCCTCGCGAGGGGCCAAGCCTCGCGAGGCGGACGACACAAGACCTCCTCTAGAGTGGCCTAGTCAGGAAGGCTCGTGAGGAGCGGAGATAGACGGGCGCCAGCGCGCGCAGCATCGTTGTTTCCTCTTTGGTGCTAAGGAAACCAGTGCAGGCGAGGAGTACCGAGGCATCAGGCAAAGGTTGCCATTTTGGTGCAACAAGACCAAGATCAGAAGGACGGCGAGACGGAGGTCATCGTGGAGCCCAAGACGGCGTCACCACCAGAGCCTTTCGCAAGCGGAGACTACCTTGTGTCAGGATGGATTGTACTAGCTGCCCCCTTCAAATTTGCCCGCCATTGTTGGCTCCCTTCCCACTCAGTATTTGGGAAGAGGACCGGGGCCTCTATAAGTAGGACTAGCCACCACCATAGGCAGAGAGGACAGATTCAGCCCACTCTCACCCACACAAGTTAGCCAAGCACAAGAACACCTCAACCTCAGGAGGTTGTTCTCCCCCTTGTATTGTTCATCATCAGCCCAAGAGGCAATCCACCACCACCACACTGGAGTAGGGTATTACACCACAATGGTGGCCCGAACCAGTATAAATCTTCTGTCTTTCTGTGTTGCGAGTTCGTCGAGTTCGTCCGCGAGATCTTAGCGAGCTAGGGCGTAGATCGGTGGGAGGAAAAGACTTCACGCGCACCCCAATGTTTGAACCTTAAGGGTTTGCCGGAACCCCACATCTGACATTTGGCGCGCCAGGTAGGGGTGCGCCAGAGCTTCTTCTCCTACGACCAACTTGCAGATGCTCGGCGGCCGCGATGTCCGACGACCCAAGAGCTGACTCCGACCGCTGGGCGGTCTGGCCAGCCTGGTGGGCGCCGCCCGCCTATGAATACCTCAACCCCGCGCTCCAGGCGGCACGAGCGTCGTCCAATTCGGCGGGGCGCGGGCGACGTGGCGGGGCATCATCTACCCTCACTCCACGGCAAGTATGGGCCGCTGCCAGAGCAGCAAGCCACGCCACAGCGACGGTGCCGCACTCACGACGGGAACAAGCAAACACGCGGGCAGCGCTCACCGTGGCAAGGGAGCCGCTGCAGTGCCGGCTGACGGAAAGCGGCCAGGACACACTGCTGGAACGCATCGCTGAGCTGCTGGACGCGGCAGCCTCGGGAGCCCCGCCCTTCTGCCATCAGCTTCCTCCTCAGGCTGCTGCAGGGATTCTCGTCGGGCCATGCCGCCACCACGCACCATCAGACGCGCCAGGGGGCTTCGTCAACACCAGCATGGCCGGTAGCGCCGGGGGCACTACCACCCCCGTACCGCCTGCAACAAGCATGGGCACAAGTGTCGCCTTCCATGGCCCAAGTGGGATGCCATGCTATCACCCCCAGGACGTCACGCTGGGCCAGGAGACATGGAGTGTGGGGCATCACAGCTAGGTGTTCGAGGTAATAGCCCCAGAAGCCTACGTGCCCCGCATGACGGACCAGGAGTACACGCCGGAGGATGACCCCGGCTCGTTCATTGGAGAAGATTGGGAAGAAGGGACGTTAGGAGTCGAAGCCTTCCAGGAGCTGCCGGGGAACCATCGCGACCGCACGAGCGACGACCACTACAGGGTACCCCTAATCCCTCAGGAGCAAGCTTACGCTAACCATGAGTCGCGGGAGGAGCAGGTCACCGCAGCGGCAGGCGGCCCCAGCTCGATGGCCCCCCTAGCAACGGGAGGATCGCACTGGGGGCTGGAGGAGAGGGGTCGGGAGCCAGGCCCCTCCCCAAGGCGCGCGAAACCAGGGGACACCCGGAGGTAGGCCCTCTGTCGGGGAGGCTTCGACGACCCTTCCCCCGGCAGAGGACCCGTGGTCGCCGAGGGAACCGCTGGCGTCCCCTTTCTCTCTTTTGTGTCGTCCTGGTGACCGGTCGGCTCAAAGGGGGTCGAGGGTGACGCAAGGCGAGGCCCTCGTCTGGCGATATGAAGCAAGGCCGGTACCTGTGAAGAAGGCCCAGTGCCTGTGAAGCTCGCCGCTTGTGACACTCTCACGTAATAATGAGTTGGGGCTGTACACGCCCTGGAGTCTCAGGAGTGTCGGCCTTAGGCCCTGGGGCTCCCTCCCATGCCTAGTGGCAGCACTTAGCTCCGCGCTGGTGAGAAGACCTGAAGACTAGACTAGGTGCCGAACGCGACCTTTTTCTTTGGATCTCTCTTTCTGTGGCTTTGCTTTCTGGATTTGGATTTAAGTTGAAGCTGATTTTTTATCGATGCGCGCGGGGGGTGCCTTTTCTCGTTCGAGCCATTTCTCGCCTTCTGGATCTCGTTTGGTTTGGGACTCATGTCCATCGCCTTCCCTCGCAAGCTCCTCGTGAGCCGGACCGCACAAACCGCACACTCGTCAAGCACGCGCCAGCGCTATGGCTGGCGCTCACCTCTTGAGGAGCCCCCTCAGACGGGGCGATAAGCTCCACAGGATTCCCAAAAGCTCGTCGCTTCACGACCCAGCCCGGAGCTAGCGCTGACTAAGGTAAACCACGACATGAAGCTCGCCCCCGGCTGCGCGAGTTCACGAGGACACATACCCACATCGCATAGGAAAGTAAAAACTGCAATTTGCTTACATGAGGGGCTCCCCCTCTCAAAATGCTCTTACAAGTCTTCCAAGGGCCACCCCCGATTTTTGCGTGCAGGATGAAACGACAGGAGAACACGGGATCAGCTCAAAACATCACTCGCTACATCACCCGCGGACGCGTCACTCGCATCGCCGTCGTCTTCGTCGGTGACGCCGCCATCGCCATCGTCAACCACGTCGCCTTCGTCTGCGACGACCAGCACCACGTCATCCTCCGAGGTGAAGGCCCTGACCAACGCGTCCACGTGATCCTCTACCCAACGCGCCAGGTCGCCCCGGACGGCCGTGGGTACGGGGGCAATGGCGGCATCGAAGTCAAAGTTGGGGTCGGCATTCAGAAGGTGGCTGAAGACACGGGAGAAGGCACACTGAAGCAGGCCACGACCCTTCTCCTCCACAAGCTTGCGAGCTCTGGCAGATCGAGCCTCCAGGCACGTCACCACCTTGGTGAAGAAGGTCAGGTGGCTGGCATAGTCATTCGACTGAGGGGACGGAGCATTCTCGTCGCAGATATAACCCAGGGCGGTGTTGGCCCTGTTCCGGAGGCCTTGAAGCATAGGAGCATGCTCGCGCTCCAGCGTCCGACGCAGGAGCACTTCCTCCCTGTTTCGTTGAGCGACGGCCTCAGCATCATCAACTCGGTTCCGGAGAGAAAGCAGCTCGGCGCGGGCGGAGGCCAAGTCCGCCTGCGCCGTAACCAGGGCGGCGGTTGTGGCCTCCGCATGCCTCTTGGCCTCATCCAACCTAGGCCTGAGGGCGGCGGCCCTGCCCGCATCCTCCAGACCCGCGAGCTTCAGCTTCAAGTCGTACCTGCCCTCCAGATCTGCGCGAACCTCGGCCACCCGGTGATTGATCTCCTCCTCGACTCCGGCCTCGCGGGCCCCGACGGCGTCTTCTTCTTGAGAAACTTGACGCTCCCTCGTCTCCAGTTGCTCGAGCTCGAGGCTGCGCTCCACGGCTTCCAGGGCCAATGCCTCCTCGCGTTTCCGGGCCTCCTCTTCCTCCACGGGCGTCCCCCTCAGTGATGCAAGAGCGGCCCCGCGCGCCTCCACCTGCTGCTCAAGGGACGCGCTCTAGGCCTGGAGCCCCCCACGCGCGCTCCTCCACAACCTCGCAACGGCGATCGGCCTCGCGAGCCTCTTCCAAGGCTCGCGAGCGGGCTTCATGGGCGATCTTGAGGGATGCCTCGGCCTTCGCATTCTCGAGGTCGCGGTGATAGCGACCGAGGTTGATGGCCACCCTCAGCTTGTGCTGCTCCTCCACCAGCCGAAGGCCTTCAGCCTCAAGGCGCGAGTCAACACTAGCGAGCTCTTCACCGAGTTGGCTCATTGCGCCCATCGCCTCCTGGAAGAGCTCATGGTGAACTATGCTCCGCCCGCGCTCGAGCTCAAACGCTCGACCCGCCACGTCCTCCACCTCGGGGGAAGCGGGCGGGGCATCAAGTGGCGCGCTACCTCCCAGCGGGGGGCGGGGGCGGGGGGCTGGCGCTGCGCCTGATGTCAGCCTGTCCTCACGAGGAGCCCAAGCTGGTCGAGGCTCGCCGCTTGAAGAGGAACCGAAGATCGAGGTCAGCCAGCGGCTGTTCATGAGCAAAGGAGGAGCCCTGGGCACGCCCGCCAAGCTCCGCACCAGACCATGGGGGAGGGGCATCCAAGCCAAGGACTCAGCGCGCCATGAAGGTGCGGACGCTCCCCCGACTGACCCTGTGCCAGGGGCGGCAGGCAGGCCAGGAACGCTCAAGGCCGATGGGGGAGTTGATGAAGGAGGAGGCGGCCTCTCGGAAGACGCAACCGCTTCAACGGAAGGAGCCCTAAAGGACAGGCGTCAGAATAAGAAGACCACATGCAAGAAGCCACGGCAATAAGATGCTTACGCGTCAATGGCGATGTACTTCCGTCGCTTCAGCAGCCCGAAGATATTGCTGCCGCTGGGGGACCCCTTCCTCTTATGGAGCTCCTCGAAGTCCACACAAAGACGACCAAAGCGCTCGACGTGACGGCCGGTGCGCGGTGGAGCCGAAGAAGAACCAAGAGGGATGGCTTCAGGGGAGCCCGATCGTGGCGAACAACCCTGCGCCCTCTCACTGCGCCCTCCCGAGGCTACTGGAGCCTCAGCCTCGGGAGCCCCATGCTGCATCTCCTCAGCAACCAACGCCTCAGGAGGGGGGTCGCAGGCCCCCGAGGACGCCGCCCCCGGATCACCACTCGTCAGGTGCTCCTTGACACTTGAGCCGCCGGCCCCCGTCAGAGCTCACCCCCCGCACCATCACCTGGGGCGAGATCGGCACCAGCGGCAAGGAGGGGGACCACGATGACGGGGTTCTCGCGGGGCCCCATCAAGCCGATTGGGCGCAACCCCCACTCATCAAAGGAAGGCATGCCTCGCGGCAAATGTGACTTTGTTCTCGCAGCGGTACAACAGGCAACTGTTCCTGGGCATCTCATCCGGCAGAGGGACACCTGATAGGACCATGAGCACTGTTTGCCGCACCGCAAGAGGAAGCCCCTCCTCTTGAAACCTCATGTTGTCCTGGTTGCGGAGCAAGTCCCACATCGGGCAGGAGTGGCACTGAAGTGGAGCGACTCGACGCCTGACGAACTCCCTCACCACCATGGGCACAGTCACGCCGAGGTCCTTCAACCACCTCAGCCTGGCCCAGACGGGGGCAAGGCAGGGGCTCATGAGCTTCTGATGACCCCAGCCGGAGTTTGGAATAGCAGGCCCCGCCGGAGCTTGGAGCAGAGGGTTGAGCACGCCGGCGTCAACAAACACCCATCGAGTACGGAACTCGCTCGTGGATGAAGGAAGCTCGAAGTCGATCCCCGCGCCTGCCGTTGCAGCCACGGCCTGAAAGCCCACGCACCCCAAGCTCTGCCGGGGACCAGTGAGATGCAACGAGAAGAAGTGGCGGAGGAGTGCCACGGAAGGAGCAATGCCCACCATGGCCTCGCACAAGAAGGAAAAGACGACAAGAAGGGTCACAGATTGAGGGTCGAGATGGAGCATGTGGATCTGATAATGCTCGAGCACCGCATTGAAGAAGGCGGAGAAGGGAGGAATCAGGCCAGCCCAGAGGGCCTCAATGAAAATCGGAACCTCAGTGACTGCCCGAGCCATGCGAGTGCGAGACGCGGGCCAAGCTGTCGTCGCTCCCCACTCGTTGAAATTGGAGGCAAGCATGGGGCGCACCTTGTCCATGGCCTCGTCGTTGAGCACCCGGGCCGGCCGAGCGTCGGCTTGAAGGATGGAGGCGCAGTTGGCAAGGACAGAGGTTTCTTCCCCTTCTCGGCTTGTTTCGGCGTCATGGCGGTGAAGCAGGCGGAGTGCAAGTCAGATTGGGGAGACGGAGCAGGGCCTCGAGGAAGTAGGGAGATTGGAAGATCCAGGCATGGTGAAGGAAGAATAACTGTGTAAGAGGCGGGGGCCGCATAGCCAGGCGGATTCAAAGGCAGCGTGAGGAAGTGGAGACGCCCACGTCCAATCAACCGCCACGAAGCCAAGCCCGAGCACACCTTGGGCCCCGGGGCTACTGTCGGCGTTCTGGGAACGGGGGTCCCCAGACTTGCCTGCCTGCAGCCCGCTGCGTGGCTAAGCCGGCAGGCCGTACGACCCATCTTCATCAACAAAGCATCCAAGACCCTCGTGAGGCGGACGACACAAGACCTCCTATAGAGTGGCCTAGTTAGGCAGGCTCACAAGGAGCGGAGATATCAAGGCGAGGCAAACCTCACGAGGCTCTCGTGACGTGAGCCATGACGATCGACACCAGGCGGGCGCCAGCGCGCGCAACGTCCTTGTTTCCTCTTTGGTGCTAAGGAAACCAGCGCAGGCGAGGAGTACCGGGGCATCAAGCAAAGGTTGCCATTTTGGTGCAACAAGATCAAGACCAGAAGGACGGCAAGACAGAGGTCATCGTGGAGCCCAAGACGGCATCACCACGAGAGCCTTTCGCAGGCGGAGACCACCTTTTGTCAGGATGGCTTGTACTAGCTGTCCCCCTTCAAATTTGCCCGCCATTGTTGGCTCCCTTCCCGCTCAGTATTTGGGAAGAGGACCAGTGCCTCTATAAGTAGGACTAGCCACCACCATAGGTAGAGAGGACGGATTCAGCCCACTCTCACCCACACAAGTTAGCCAAGCACAAGAAGACCTCAACCTCAGGAGGTTGTTCTCCCCCTTGTATTGTTCATCATTAGTCCAAGAGGCAATCCACCACCACCACACTAGAGTAGGGTATTACACCACAACGGTGGCCCGAACCAGTATAAATATTGCGTCTTTATGTGTTGTGAGTTTGTCGAGTTCGTCCGCGTGATCTTAGCGAGCTAGGGCGTAGATCGGTGGGCGGAAAATACTTCGCGCGCACCCCAGTGTTCGAACCTTAAGGGTTTGCCGGAACCCCACATCCGAAAGCAGGGACGGGCATTCTTGGTCTCAAGCACACTACACAGTTCTACAGAACTCTACCTTGGTGACCCCGTATGTTGATGAACACAAGAACAGTCTGCGCTCCAAATACCCAGAGCAGTGTGACGACTGGATTACATGTGAACACATCAGGACTTTCGGCAGTTGGTTGGAAACACGTCTCAGAGGTGACAACACTGTTTCTGATGAGCTGTGCTCGTTGTCCAGGGGGACCATCTTCGACTATATTGACTTACAAAGGATACGAGATAAATGGGAATACATTTTACACGATCGCCCAAGATCAAAAGAGCACCAACCAAAAGAGCGGTGTTTGCTTTGATGCGACAACCAAGAGGGGAAAGGACACATATTATGGTCACATAGTGGACATATGGGAAGTTGACCACTGACATGATTTTAAGGTCCCTTTGTTTAAGTGTAAATGGGTTAATCTGTCAGGAGGCGGGGTACAGTAGACCCACAGTACGGAATGACAACAATGGATCTGAACAATCTTGGGTACACAGACGAACCATTCGTCCTAGCCAATGATGTGGCGCAGGTTTTCTATGTGAAGGACATGTCTACCGAACCGAGAAAAAGAAAAGATAAGGAAGCAAACACATCATACGATGAGCCAAAGCGCGACATAGTTCTTTCAGGAAAAAGAGACATCGTGTGAGTGGAGGGCAAGACAGACATGTACGAAGATTATGAAAAGTTTGATGAAATTCCTCCCTTCAAAGTCAAGGCTGACCCAAGCACCCTGTTAAACGATGAAGATTATCCATGGTTACGACGCAAAAAGCAAAGGACACAAGCGATGAAAAACTGAAGACTTTCTCCCCACAACTATTATGATGATGCCTTTGATCTACAATATCACCGCGGTTACATGTGAAGAAATGAAATGCCTTTTGTAACAGACGAGTTTCCATATGAAACCCTGATACTTCGAAAGAGATTGTCCGTTTTGTACACGAAGTGCATCTAGTTTTTACCGTAACCCTCTCAACTTTTTAGCACATGCTATGTGGGTGAAATTATGATACCATGCCAACTTTCAACCTTTTTAGAGTTCATTTGAAGTGCTTTTGAATTTCAGGGTCATATAGCTCAAAAATCAGTAAATGCATGAAAAATAACATATGAAGTCAGAAAGGGTTGAAAATTGATGATGTGGCTTTGAATGGTGCATTTTGAACCCACAAAAAGTCTGGAGTTCAAATAAGTTCAAAATAATGAAATCCCTTTGTAACAGATGAGTTTTCGTCCGAAACCCTGATACTTCGAAAGAGATTGTCCATTTTGTACACGAAGTGCATCCAGTTTTTTCCGTAACCCTCTCAACTTTTTAGCACATGCTATGTGGGTGAAATGATGATACCATGCCAACTTTCAACCTTTTTAGAGTTCATTTGAAGTGCTTTTGAATTTCATGGTCATATAGCTCAAAAAATCAGTAAATGCATGAAAATAACAAATGACGTCAGAAAGGGTTAAAAATTGATGTTGTGGCTTTGAATGGTGCATTTTGAACACACAAAAAGTCTGGAGTTCAAATAAGTTCAAAATAATGAAATCCCTTTGTATCAGATGAGTTTTCATCCGAAACCCTGATACTTCGAAAGAGATTGTCCATTTTGTACATGAAGTGCATCCAGTTTTTGCCGTAACCCTCTCAACTTTTAAGCACATGCTATGTGGGTGAAATGATGATACCATGCCGATTTTTAACCTCCTCAAAGTTCATCTGAAGTGCTTTTCAATTTCAGGGTCATTTAGCTCAAATAATGAGCTAATATAAAAAATGAACTAGAATACTTTTATGAAACTCTAATAGCAAAAATAATAAACTAAATTTTTTGCAACTAAAATTATCAAAGTATTTTCTGTTCAAAACATTAAAAGAAAAAAGAATTTTCATAAAGAACTTTTTGTTAGAAATTTTAATAGCAAAAAGAATTATCATAAATATTTTTTAATTAGAAACTAAAATAACAAAAAATGTTTTTGAATATAATGATAAAACACAGTAATATTAAATAGCAGGAAAAAGAATCACTCCAGAATCTATTTTCACAATAAAGTTAATCACAAACTAGTGATTCAAACAAATTTCAAATAATTCAAATTTAAACTATTCAAATTTGAAAACTAATATCACTAAGAGAAAGTTTATATTTTTTTCTTACCTAAAAGCAAAAAGAATTAAAAAAGTAAAGCAAAAAACAAAAGAAAATAAATAATGCAAAAAACAAAACTAAAAAACTAGAAAAAACTAAAAAATGCCACCTACTGGGCCACCATGGCCTGAATACGACTAGAAACCCGCCTCGGCAGAAAGAACGATCATATAGACCCAGCGTTAGAGAGGGTGAACCATCGCCGGACCACGACAACACGGAGAATCAAACCGAACAACCCGACTCTGTCAAAGATAATAGTCTGGACGACATCACACCGGACAGACACCCGGAGCAACAGAATGCCCGTTAAAGGCTTGTTGCCACCGCGAGGAGTCTAAAAAAGCAGAAGCAAAGGCTCAAGGCTGCGCAAGACACACTCAGAATCAAATGGAGTAAAGTACTCAACACAGCAGCAAAGTACGGCGGTAATCGCCCCACCAAGAGCTACCCGAAGCAGAAGTTGCTACCTGAATTCGATGAGGAGGCCTTAGATCCCCCGCAACCAAAAATTAAAACGGCCATCTGGCCGGATAGACGACCTCACGGCCAACATAGAGCGGCAAACAACGCCACACATAAGCCAATACGTGATCCACGTGAAGGCTCGCATCAAAAGGACGGCACAACCAGATCCATCTATAGACCATGCAAGCGCGTTCCAGCATACGATGCAACACAACAAACATCCGAACAACGCGGTACACCCAGATATAGGGGTGCCGCACACCCCCTATGTTTCACCGACGAGGTGCTGGACCATGAATTTCTAGAGGGATTCAAACCCATAAACATAGAGGCATACGATGGAACAACAGACCCTAGGGTCTGGATTGAGGACTATATCCTCCATATCCATATGGCTCGAGGAGATGATCTCCACGCCATTAAGTATTTACCCCTCAAACTCAAAGGGCCAGCTCGGCACTGGCTTAAAAGCCTCCCCGAAAGCTCCATTGGAAGCTGGGAAGAGCTCGAAGATGCTTTTCAGGCAAATTTTCAATGGACTTATGTCCGACCTCCGGATGCGGACGATTTAAGTCATATAACTCAACAGCTCGGAGAGTCGGCCCGAAAGCTTTGGAACAGGTTTCTTACTAAAAAGAACCAAATAGTCGACTGTCCGGACGCCGAAGCCTTGGCAGCTTTTAAACACAGCGTCCGAGACAAATGGCTTGCCAGACACCTCGGCCAAGAAAAGTCGAGAACAATGGCAGCATTAACAAGCCTCATGACCCGCTTTTGCGTGGGCGAGGATAGCTGGCTAGCCCGATGCAGCACCAGCGACCCAAGTACATCCAAAGTTGGAGATGGAAACAGGAAATCACGACGCAGCAAAAATAATAAGCGTCGGAATAAAGAAGACATCCCGAAGAGCACGGCGGTAAACGCCGGATTTAGAAGATCTCGGCCGGGTCAGCAAAAGCCGCCCTCTAAAGGTGCCAGAGATGAACTGTCCGGCCTAAACAAAATTCTGGACCAAATATGTCAGATCCATAGCACCCCCGATAAACCTGCAAATCATACCCACAGAGAATGTTGGGTCTTCAAGCAGTCCGGCAAGCTCAACGCCGAACATAAGGGGTAGGATACACCAAGCGAAGACGAGGATGAGCCTCGCAAGCAAAGCACTGGGGAACAGAAGAAATTTCCACCAGAAGTCAAAACAGTAAACGTGTTACACGTTATAAAGGGGAGAAACAAAGCGGCACTCCCAGATAAATATGCCCAAGGGCCTATCACCGCGGAGTTCTGCCACCGGCCGTCTCAACCGATCACCTTCGACCATCAGGATTACTCGGCAAGTATCCGGCGCGCAGGATGGGCTGCCTTGGTATTAGATCCAATAATTGACGGATACCACTTCACACGAGTCCTGATGGACGGTGGCAGCAGTCTAAACCTGATATATCAGGACACAATCCGCAAAATGGGGATAGACCCAACGAAAATTTGCCACAGCAATACTACCTTTAAAGGAGTAACGCCAGGCCCAGGGGCTCATTGCACGGGCTCCCTGCTACTAGAGGTTATATTCGGCTTCCCCAATAACTTTCGTAGTGAAAATTTAACCTTCCACATTGCTCCGTTCCAAAGTGGTTATCAAGCACTACTTGGACGCGAAGCTTTCGCTCGCTTTAATGCAATACCGCATTACGCTTCCCTCACGCTTAAGATGCCCGGTCCACGTGGCATCATTACAGTAAATGGAAATATTGAGCGATCCCTGCGCGCCGAAGAGAGTGCGGCTGCCTTGGCAGCCGCACACTAAAATAGCCTCACCAACTAAAGAATTCGATAGGTCGTCAAGACTACAGACACGGTTAGACGAGTCCGACGCAGCTATATGTAATTCATACAGGTTTGATGGCCACACCCCTATTACAAATACAAGGGGCTCAACGCACGCAGACAAGTGGCAATTTTTACTCATCTTGAATTTTACATGGTTCTTTAAACCTACCTTTATGCACGACAACTTTTCACCTAAGTTCCTCTCTTTTACATATGACCATCGTGGTACACCCGTCCAGGATACGGCACTACGGAGACACAGGCGCAGACGTGTAGCAGGGACCCGTTCCAAGGATTCTTTCTAGATTAAGACCATGCGTCAACCTTTTTTACTGTCTCTTGTTAATACACATCCCTGGGATTCTCAGTACAATTGAGAAGGATGCTGACGTCTTGGCATGTGGCCATGTCAGAATAATGCACGTACCTGGACACTAGGGGCTTCTTACAAAGGGCACTATTTAGGCCCGGTTTACACCATAAAGACCGAATACCTTAGGGAGTGTTCGGCGTCGCGAGTTTGGCCTTATATGCATCAGGTCCGAATCATGTCTTTGGTAAAATGTTGGGTTTGCCCGGCTCCTGTGTTTTGCTGCCTTACGTTCCGCTCTATCGGATAAGGCGGCAGCAGGAGAACTACTGCGATTGTGCCCTGGTTCATCTGGACGAGCACCTCAGTAGAGAAAGCCAAAAGCTGACTGTCATGATATAGCGTGAGACTGGTCAACCACTCGATGACCTATCGGAATCTTAGAATTCCTCCGCCTTAACAAAGGGCCGTTTCCTGGCCAGGCATGTACGCACCCCGAATTCGGGTGAGTGCGGAGCCACCAGGGGCTATATAGTAGCCCCACTGTCAAACTCCTCTGGCTAAGTGAAAGTGTTAAAGCATTATAGTCCGGTTGCCTAGTTCGCTGCGCTATCACCTCCTTAATAGGACCAAGACGTTGGATTAAGTGTGAACACGCATCTTCTGCGAACACCCCCGCATTATATGTGCGGGGGCTGAAGCCGACGACTGCAATCTTTCAGGATATACATACGTAAACGTCCGCATAGGAGGCATCATATTACTTTCGGGCAAAAGTATAAATACAGCCTTGATAAATTTACTAAAACATTGTTTTTACAATGGGAATACATGTCACTCAAACATAATATTCTTCGAGCACTGGGCCTCTATCAAACAAGCACCCTCAAGAACTTCTTCAAAATAGTGCTCGGCAGCCACTCGGCCTATGGCCGAACCCTGCACCGCAACAGTGGTAGCATCCATCTCCGCCCAGTATGCTTTGACATAGGCAAGGGCCATCCGCGAGCCTTCTATGCACGCCGACCTCTTCATCGCATTGATGCGCGACACCGCACCAAGGAACTGCTGCACCAGGCAAAAATAGCTGTTCGGCTTTGGCCTTTCCGGCCACAGCTGATCCACGACAGACCTCATGGCGAGTCCGGATAACCTATTGAGTTCGGCCCATTCGGCTAGCCGATCAGATAATGGAAGCGGACGCTCTGGAACGTTAAACTGCGACCAGAACAGCTTGTCCACTTCACGATCTGTTTGATCTCGGAAGTATTCGACCGCATCGACCGCGCTCACCGCCAAGTCCATATATGCGTCTACTGAACTCCACAGGCGATCCAGAGGGGCATACCGCGGATCTCCGAACTTCCTCCGCAGCATAAAGGGCTTCCCAGCCACAATATCCCCGGCTTCATGCAGCTCCTCCTTCTTCTCTCTCATAGCAGAGCGGGTGTCTTTGGTCGCCATCGTGGCCTTTTCAAGGTCCATCGCCTTCGCTCGGTTTTCTTCTTCAAGGAACTGGCAACGGTCGGCGGTGTCTTTTAACTTTACAGCCATCTTGGCCATTTTCTCTTTGCTCTCACAATGCGCGGCCTTCTCGGCTCTCAACTCTCCGGTCGCCTTTAAAGCAGCCGCATTAGTACTCCTTGCTTGTTCTTTGGCTCGGCCAAGTTCCGCCCGAAGGGTCTCCACGGTGGCAGCTCCATCTGCAGTCACAACATATTAAAGATACTGGCATCACGCTACTCTTCCTATGTGACATTCACCAGAAAACATCACTTACCCTGTGCCTCGTCAAGCCGCTTGTTCACAAGCCCGATGTCGGCATCTGCCGCATCCAGTTGCCGCTTTAGTTCGGCAAACTCATTAGTCCGGCTAGCCACCGGAGCTTCCACCACCTGCACATAAAAGCGGTCTGGTTATTACCTGGGACTACGATCCTCTGTTCGCCGCCATTTTCGACGACAACCAGAGTCTTAGGGACCACTATCTACACAGGGCACACCTAAAAATGTGTGGTTCTTATCATTTCACGTACCTCAAAGCCCGTCAGTAGACTCATAAAGGCTTCATGCAACCCGCTTTCGGCGGACGAAATCCTTTCAATCACCATACCCATCAATGTACGGTGCTCTTCTAAGATAATGGCTCGCCCTAGCAGATCCCTCAGTGCGTCCGACCGCATACCAGACGGTGCCGGATTCTTTTGGTTGCTCTCTTCAAGAGCCGGATACTGAGGGCTTCGGGTGACCACGGGATTACCTTCTGGCCTTGCCGGATCCAGAGAAACTCTCCGTGATGACACTTCAAGGTCGGCCGCTTCCTGGGCCGGGGAGTCCGGGGGAGGCGTTTCGCTCTCCATCATCTCCGGAAGAAGATCCCCCGAAGACGAGCTCTGCTGAGAAGGGCTCAGATCCGAACTGCAAGATAGATGCTTCGGTTATCTTCCTCAGAAGTAAGGTAGAATATCTTCACTATTAAGTACCTTTTGATTACTTACAGCTCGTTAGAGGGCTGATCCCCGCACGGACTTTGTGCGGCAAGAGCACCCTCCGAGGCAGGACCCTCTGGTGGAGTTTTTTCTCCCGTTTGGAAACCTTGGTTTCCGGATCATCAGAGGTAGTCCTCTTACTCCCCCGGGGCGAGGGAATGTCAGATTCCTTCCCTTGGTTATCCTCCCTCACGGAGGCGCTCGTTCCCTCGGTTGGAATAGGTAGCGGTGGGGGCCCGCTTTCGCCCTCATTATTCCCCCCTTTATCTTCCTTTGAGGGCTCCAGGCAAGGTGCTAGCTCGAGCATTTTTCCAGTACCGGATTGTCCAAACCCTCGGGAAGGGGAGGCGAACACCGAATCATCTTCGCCTTTGTTAGCCAGTCCTGGTCAAAAAGTGATTTCTCAGAATGACGTCATGATAAATGAAAGACGGTGTGTTTGGCTAGAGGATTACTTACTTGGTCGGCGGTGTGGTTGCTGCTCAGGCCCACGTCCTCGGTAGTATCCGGACACTCCATTTGGGGTCCGAAGAATGATTTATACATCTCCTCGTGCCTCAGGCCGAGGAAATTTTGAATAGTGCGCGGTCCTTCTGGGTTGAACTCCCACATGCGGAGGGGCCGGCGTTTGCAAGGCTGGACTTGACGAACCAGCATGACTTGCACCACCATAACCAGACTGAAATCTCCTTCGAAGAGATCTTGAATGCGGCTCTGCAGTATAGGCACGTCCTTGGCTGGACCCCAGCTCAGCCCTCTGCTAATCCATGACATCAGTTGTGGTGGAGGGCCCGAGCAGAAAGCAGGGGCAGCCACCCACTTGGCACTCCTGGGAGCTGTGATGTAAAACCACTCCCATTGCCATAATCCGGACACCTCTAAAAAGGAACCCTTTGGCCATGAAGCTCCAGCGATCTTGCTTATTAATGCGCCTTCGCACGCTACATGCTGCCCCTCGACCATCTTCAGCTTCACGTCAAAGGTCTTGAGCCACAAGCCGAAGTGAGGGGTAATGCGGAGGAAGGCCTCACATACGACAATAAATGCCGAGATGTGGAGAAAGGAGTCCGGGGCTAGATCGTGGAAATCTAGTCCGTAATAAAACATCAAACCCCTAACGAAGGGATCCAGAGTGAGGCCTAGACCTCGAAGGAAGTGAGAGATGAACACAACATTCTCGTTGGGTTCAGGAGTAGGGACAACCTGCCCTCGGGCAGGCAGCCGATGCGAAACCTCGGCGGTCAGGTATCTGGCCTCCCTCAACTTCTTGATATCCTCTTCTGTAATGGAGGAGGGCATCCACCGGCCTTGAAGGCTAGATCCGGACATGATTGAAGGTCTGAAGCACCTGACCTGGGCTTTGGGTGTTAGAACTTGAGGCGGGGGAAGGATTCGATTGAGCACGGGAGGGGAAAAAGTAAAAGCCTTGTCCCTTTATAAAGAGGGTGAATATCAAGCGTCCTCCTAGTGGCCGTTTGGGACTTGCCTAAAATCTAGGAGTCCTAGGCACGGTTGGGTTACCCACGACCGTATTGATGAGAATCCCGTAATTAGGGGAACACGATCTCTGCTTTGACAAGACGTGTCAAGAAACCACCTCGCGTTATGTGTGGAGCTGGTTAAACAAAAACGGTTCGAGTAATCACCGAGCCATGGCCTGATGTCATGTTGCCAAAGCGTGTCAGCAGATTAAGATTTGTGGAAATATTATTCTCTCTACGGTGGTATGTGGAATTTATTTTGCAGGGTCGGACACTATCCTGGTATTCAAACTCTTCTATGATGTGTTCGGAGGAGGAACCCGCCTTGCAATGCCGAAGACAACACTGCGCGCCGGACTCATCGTCATTGAAGCCTGGTTCAGGGGCTACTGACGGAGTCCTGGATTAGGGGGTCTCCGGACAGCCGGACTATATCCTTTGGCCAGATTGTTGGACTATGAAGATACAAGATTGAAGACTTCGTCTCATGTCTGGATGGGCTCTACTTGGTGTGGAAGGCAAGCTAGGCAGTGCGGATATGGATATCTCCTCCTTTGTAACCGACCTTGTGTAACCCTAACCCTCTCCGGTGTCTATATAAACCGGAGGGTTTTAGTCCGTAGGAGAACATACAATCATACCATAGGCTAGCTTCTAGGGTTTAGCCTCTCTGATCTCGTGGTAGATCAACTCTTGTAATACTCATATCATCAGGAATAAATCAAGCAGGACGTAGGGTTTTACCTCCATCAAGAGGGCCCGAACCTGGGTAAAACATCGTGTCCCCTGCCTCCTATTACCATCCGCCTAGACGCACAGTTCGGGACCCCCTACCCGAGATCCGCCGGTTTTGACACCGACAGGAAGGCATTGGGAAGTAATAAGTAGATGATGGGTTGCTAGAGTGACAGAAGCTTAAACCCTAGTTTATGCGTTGCTTCGTAAGGGGCTGATTTGGATCCATATGTTTCATGCTATGGTTAGGTTTACCTTAATACTTTTGTTGTAGATGTGGATGCTTGCAATAGAGGTTAATCATAAGTGGGATGCTTGTCCAAGTAAGGACATTACCCAAGCACCGGTCCACCCACATACCAAATTATCAAAGTACCAAACGCGAATCATATGAGCGTGATGAAAACTAGCTTGATGATATTCCCATGTGTCCTCGGGAGCGCTTTTCTCTATATAAGAGTTTGTACAGGCTTGTCCTTTGCTACAAAAAGGATTGGGCCACATTGCTGCACTTTATTTACTTTTGTTACTTGTTGCTCGTTACAAATTATCATATCACAAAACTATTTGTTACCACTTATTTCAGTGCTTGCAGAGAATACCTTGCTGGAAACCGCTTATCATTTCCTTCTGCTCCTCGTTGGGTTTGACACTCTTACTTATCGAAAGGACTACGATAGATCCCCTATACTTGTGGGTCATCAGCAATATAAAGTAACGTTCTTTTGCATTAAGATTTTGTGCATCCAACCATAAAAGCGCATGACAACCTCTGCTTCCCTCTGCGAAGGGCCTATCTTTTACTTTTATCTTCTACCTTATACAAGAGTCATGGTTGTCATCACCTTTCCTTTTTACACATTTTCCTTTGGCAAGCACTTTGTGTTGGATCGATCCGGATATATATATCCACTTGGATGTAGGTTCTCATAAATTATTATTGTTGACATTACCCTTGAGGTAAAAGGTTGGGAGGCGAAACTATAAGCCCCTATCTTTCTCTGTGTCTGATTAAAACTTTGAACCCATAAATATCACATTAGTGTTAGAAATTGTGAAAGATTAAATGATAGTTGAGTATGTGGAGTTTGCTGAATCAAAGTTCTTACATAGACCCTTCCTGAAAATAAGATGAATTGTTCTTACATAGGCCTTGATCAACTCGATCATTACATCGCTTTCTATATATCCGATGGGTACCATGCGGTTGCCTCCAAAAATCATTGCGCAGCTGGATAAAATACGGCGACACTGCCTGTGGACCCCAAAACTGCGGATGGCGTCAAACATAACTCGCTAGCTGCCTGGCCCATGGTGTGTAGACCCAAATCTAGTGGTGGTCTCAGAGTTCTTGATTTGAAAGTTCAAAACGACGGCCTGCTTCTGAAGTTTCTGCACAAGTTTTACAATAGGATGGATATCCCTTGGGTGCAGCTAATCTGGGATACATACTACGTCGATTCGGTCCCCCATGCTATAGATGCATGTGGTTCCTTCTGGTGGCGAGACCTGGTTCTCTTAATGCCAATATACCGCGGAATCACTAGTGTGCATATAAAACAAGGCACATCTGCACTCTTTTGGAAGGATAGCTGGAACTATGAGATCTACGCCGAAAAATATCCGAGAACTTTCTCGTATGTCACCAATGAAGATCTGTCGGTCAGAGACTTCTTAACTGCCCCCACGCTGCATGAAACCTTCCAACTTACCCTCTCCGTGCAAGCTCATGAGGAGGTCAAACTGCTGCAACTCGATGTCGCAGCTGTGAGGTTTGAGGAGCATAATGATGTTTGGTCGTACTGCTGCGGGGCGACCGAGTTCAAAACGGCAAAGTATTACAAATTCTTCTTTTGGGAGGTGATTTCTCATATAGCCTTTAGATCGCTGTGGCAGACCAAGTGCACCCCCAAAATCAAAGTCTTTGGTTGGTTCTTATTGTCAGATCGCCTCAATACACGTAACATGCTTAAAAGAAGGCACTATAACATTGGTTCATACTTTGACTGCTTGCTTTGTGGCCTGCATATTGAAGAAATGGTAGAACATCTATTCTTCCATTGTACCTTTAGCAAAGAGTGTTGGCGACGCTTGGAAATAAGCTGGGCCGCGGTGGGAGACAGGTTGGATTTGGTGAGGCAATTGAAGGAACAACATCCCCGCAAAATGATCATGGAAATCTTCTTGGTTGCTGCTTGGAGCCTATGGAAGGAGCGCAACAATAACCATTTTAGACATATTGCACCCTCGGTGACCTCTTGGTGGGCTCGGTTCAAGACTGATTTTTGTAACATACAATATAGATTACCTGCTCATAAGAGACATGTGGTCTCTTCCATCTTGCAAAACCTACCACGGGACCCTCCATAGTACTTGGTCTAGATTTTAGTTCTAGACCTTCACTACCACCCCCTGTAATTATCACCATGTAATAGCTCTTTGTTATTTCAATATATATGCAGTAGGAGCCTTTCCTACTGTCTCCACTTTCAAAAAAAAAGATGAATTGCAATTGTTTGATGACTAAGAGCACGGTTTGTTAGTTTTCAAGAAAGTTTATGATCTATACTTTAACATATATTCTTCTATATGTCACGTTGTCTGTCAAAGTGTTGAAGAAATCCATGGCTTCATCATTAACTGGAAGTAGTAGGCATATGATGCTACGAAGCTCTTCAAAGTTGTTTTGGAACGGAGTTCCTGATAGAATAATTCGCCTTTTGGTACGAATTTCAGCAAAGGCCTTCCAAATAGCGATATTCGGAAGGCTCTTGCTGAACTTTGTACCAAAAAGCGAATTATTCTATCGGGAACTCCGTTCCAAAAAAACTTTGAAGAGCTTCGTACCATTATGTGCCTGTCATTTCCGGCTAATGATGAAGTCATGGTTTTCTTGAATTCTTTGACACCAGACAATGTGACATATAGAAGGGTAGATGAGATCGGGAAAATTATGGACCATTTTCTGCACATCCAGAATGGCACCATTTTGTTAAATCCCTTGTCGGTCTAGACGTCAAACAATCATGAGGGAGGCGGTCTGGCCCAAACCCTAGAAGCGCCGCCAAGGCCACCCAAATTTACCAAGTTAAAAGAGCGTTGTCGTCAAGACCGCCCCAAACCCTAGAAGCATTGTCGAGGCCACCCCAAACCATAGAAGCATCGAGGCCACTAATATGATTCCTTGTTGTGATTAGCTAGCCAGGTCTATGTTTTCCGCTAATATATCCATCTGTCATGTTTGTATATTAATTGCCATGTTGTAATATTTGTAGAAACTATGGAGCACCAAGACTTGGAAGCAGAACGGGTGTTGGGGGACATAATCCTCGCCGGAGGTGATGTCTTGTTGTATCTCAATGACACCGATGGTCTGGAAGGACAGGGTGAAGCAGGCTACCGTGATCGAGCAATGGAGGAGGAAGGACATGACTATGATGGCTCCGGTGACCGAATGTCGGTGGAAGATGGAGACCGTGATGACGGCTCCGGTGACCGAACGGAGTCCGGCCAGGTATATATATTAATTAACCTTTGCTGACTAGCTAATTGATGCATTAATTGTTTTGGTATGTACACATATTAACTCTCTTCTTTCTTCTTTTCTAGCCCTCCGGATCGAGCAAAACTTCGGTAACGAGACGAGGCCCGAAGAAAAAGTTGCGCCAGGATGAAAGGTTCATGATCACAACAATCGCACGCGATGGCCAACCGATTGAACCCATCCGGACCAAGGAAGCATTTTCTGCTTAGTGCGGGGTTCTTCTTAGGGACATGATCCCGATCAGCATCCACCAATGGTATAAGCCTAAGAACGAAGACCCTCAGGTGTCTTATGTCAACGATAGGCAAAAAGATGATCTTTGGACTGCGCTGAAGGCAAATTTTACCCTACCGCCAGAGGAGGATCCGAAGAAGCTAGCTATAGAGCCATTGGTCAAGGCTCATGCTCTTAAGAAGATGGCGGATCTATTCAGGAGGTGGCAGAATGAGTTGAAAACAACGTCTGTCGACAAAGACAAGACTCCAGAATTCACCGGCCGATTTGAGAAGATAAGAGATCACTGGGACGCATTTGTGTCCCACAAGACATCGGAGAAGAGTAAGAAGATGTCAGCGACAAACAAGAAAAATGCTGCAAAGAAGGAGCTTCACCATCGCACGGGGTCAGGTGGCTACCTCAAAGCCCGACCATTGTGGGACAAGGCTGAGAATGACCTGCTTGATAAAGGGGTTGAACCAGAGACATTTAACTGGCCAGACCGTTCAAGGACTTGGTTCTTCGGGTTGGGGGAACCTTAGGGAAGTGTCATTGGACGAACCAGCAACTAAATATACCTGTCACGAAGCTTCAGGAGTATATCGCCGCAGCGCAGCAAGGGACGTTTATTCCCGACAGAGAGAACGACGAGCTCACACTGGCCCTCGGGAATCCTAAGCACCCTGGACGGACACGAGGCACGCCAGGCTCCATTTCGTGGAAGGCTGGGTTTCCCGAGGCAGACAGTTACAAAACCCGGGAGAGGAGGAGGAAAGTGGAGCAGACCGAACTGCAGAAGCTGCATGCAAGGGTACAAGCGCTAGAGGAAAAGGACAGCCAGCAACATGTCGGAGCTACCCCAGAAGCTACCCCTCCATCTTAGTGGAGATCCAGCGTGGCTTCCACTGAGCTCCTTCAACAGCGAGACTTCACGGGTCCTGCTAGCTACCCCGTGGATGCTATCATGGAGGCTCAACATTGCCACCATATGACGCAATGGCAGAACTTTAAAGTCAAGGAGGCTATCGGCTCTGTTCCACCTCCTGAACCCGGCGCAACTTTTCACTGTCGTCCAATTCTAGAAGGTTATGATGTTGTGATGGTGGATGAAATAACAGAGGGATTTGAGGAGCTCGAGCTTGACCACCCTACAGGTGAAGGGGAGACTCGGCTGGGTCTTGCTTTGAAGACTCCATGTCTATGGCGGAAGGAGCTCATCAACCTTCCGAACTGGACGCCTCTGCCTCCTCCTCCTCCTCCGGCGAGTCAGGGCAATCCGCCCCCTCCTCCGCCTCCTCCTCTGGCGAGTGATCAGGGCACTCCTCCTCCTACTCCGGCATGTGGCGGCACTCCGCCTCCTTCTCCGCCTGCGCCGGCGCGTCCGAGCAGCCCGCCTCCTCCTCCGCCTTGTCAGCAAAAGCGGAAGACAGCCGCCGCCGCTCTAGCTGCTCCGGCGCGTCGTAGCACTCCGCCTCCTTCTTCTCCGCCTCGTAAGCAACGAAAGAAGAAAGCCGCAGCCGCTCCGACTGCTCCGACGTCTAGCAGTACAGCGAGAGGCGGGAGGCAATACAGATTCGGTCCATCTCTCAAGCCTCTAGAGAGGTTACCATACGAGATGACCGAGGAGGAAAACGCAAAGATCTGTGAAGCCCAAGTGAAGGACTTCTTTGAAACGCAAAGAGCTAAGAAACATCCACCTCTGGAGGAGAAGATAGATAAGGTGAAAGTTCAGCGCACTTTGGATGCCCTGAAGCGACCACCACCGTCTCTGCCTAAAACCAACTATGAGCGCATTATTGAAAGGTCATATATCGAAGCGGAGCGGTCAGGAAGTACTTGCGGTGATCAAAGGTTAGCATAACAAAGAAGTGGGAAAACAATTCCCCAGCTCGGCGAACAAGCTAACCAATCGTGCCCCCCCCCCCGCTCAAGGTGTCTAGCGATATCGTCGCTAATCATCCGAGGATGCTGCCCGGTAGCAATCCTGGAGATTACCTGCCCGACGATGCACATTTTGATACAATGGAGGTGAATGATTTCAAATACCGGCACAGGAAGCCTCTCGTCAAACCTGGTCATCCTCCTCTAACAATGATGATGCGAAGATTCCATGACTGGTACATGAAAACCTGCAGCGGGTCTGGGCAGGATACTTTGACGTTGAGAGTTAAAGAGGAGCACGACCTCATTCGAATTGATCTGTTGTCTGTTCCATTTGAGGAGTTCTTCCATATTTTCAATCAAAAGGCCCTCGATAAAATAATCGTCACTTGCTACTGTACGTAAGTACTACTTCTGTAATTAAGTCTCTATATATAGCTCAGCTCTTTCATTGCATGTATATATAATTATCCTCACTAAATTATGCAGATTGAAGATCGTCGAATGCAGAAAGGCAGAAATCTATGATATTGGGTTCATTAACACAAATATCATAGATGAATGGACGGTTAAACATGATGCCAAAGAAGCCGAGGCCAACTTGCTAAAAATCGTTGCTTCAAAATCAAAACAAAGATAAAATACTCTTTCCTTACAACTTCAAGTGAGTGTTACTGTCTTGTGCATATTCAATTTCCAGTATTACTCGAGGTTATAGTAATGTAATTGATGAGTTATGCATGCGTGCGCAGCTTCCACTTTATTCTCTTAGATATTAAGCTTGAGCAGGGACTAGTAACCGTCTTAGACTCGAGACAAAAAAATCCTGAGGACTGTGCAGACATGACTAAAATGCTCGAGAAGTTCAATCGATCACTATCGCACCATATCTGAAACTTTGTTCATTTCCTGATATCAAGTAATTGTTTTCTTTGTCCCATGTGGTTTGGAAAGTATTCACCGCACAAACTCCGGGACTGCCGGGAGAGCTGCGATTTACACGCTCGAAAGTAAGTACTACTAGCTAGCTAGTTCCACGCATCTCTCGTTGATTCTAGCTACTTTCATCAATACCATTTATAATGCTTCATTATCAGTTTGATTGACCTCTAGTTCTTGTAAAGTGCTTATGGCAGGAACCCGGGAATAATTATTGTGGATACTATGTTTGCGAGTTCATCTACAACGCGACTTGCAAAAATAAGCGGGGCTACTCTAAAAGACAATTTGAAGTGCGTAAGCAATAATATTCACAATTTAATTTTATTATACCATCATTTGTGTTGAGTTTCATTCATATATATGTATTGACCCCCCTTCTTCAAATTAGACGTGGCACATGCGGAATGAACTCCTACCATAAGATCGTATACGAGCAATTCAAGAGGAATTGGCAGGATTCTTTCTTGACCACATCCTTAGTAAAGCCGGAGAATACCATGTGGAACTTGAGTTCAGAAGTTGGGGGATTGTAAGAGATCTTAATATTGTATATATGTAGCCAGTAGCGTCGGATAGATATACGAAAACTTGTTGTTCGACCAATCTCTTGAAGAAGGAGAGGTTGATCACTTCAAGATCTTAATATTGTATATATGTAGCCAGTAGCGTCGGATAGATATACGAAAACTTGTTGTTTAACCAATCTCTTGAAGAAGGAGAGGTCGATCACTTCTCTCTGTATATGTTCATGACGATCTTCTGTACTTAATGGTTTCCTTCATTTGCTTACTAGCTAGCGTGTCGAGTCCTCTCTATACGTATAGTACGTAGCGTCGACCAAGCACGGAGATAAGAGAGGACACTTCTCTCTATTAGCTAGCTAACACAATATATGAAACCCCTACATTAACCCTACAAAAAAACCCAAAACCCCAACCCCCCCCCCTTCAAAAAAAACAAAAACCCCAGCCCCTGAATTGCTGACGCATGGATGCCTTTTGGTCCCAATTGCTGCTACCAACCGGGACAAAAGGCCCCCTGCCTGGGCAAGCCACATCGGCCACATGGAGCCCCATCTGTCCTGGTTCGTATAAGTACCGGGACTAAAGGTATTGGGCTTTAGTACCGACCCTTTAGTCCCGGTTAACGAACCGGGACAAATGGGCCTTACGAACCGGGACAAATGGGCCTTACGAACCGGGACAAATGAGCCTTTTTCTACTAGTGTGGGGTGGATGAAGCAGCTGCACAAAGGATGATCTCTTGATCTTGATCACTCCTGTTGGTGGATTCATCCTAATGTACCTATCTTTATCACATATATCCATATATCTTATCTGAAAAATTAAGTTATGCAGCAGTCCCATCTATGCAAGTTACTGTAATATGAGCCCCATCTGCCGAAGTGTTTATAGAACCATCTATCCAAGTTGGTGGCACTGTAATATTTAGAACTATTTATCTAAGTTACTTTTACTGTTACAACTAGAGCTGATACCCGCGCGTTGCAGTGGGAATTGAATGTAGTTATTTCTACGAGATTTGGTACTATGGAACTTTAATACAACAACATATTTTTAACTAATATAAATTATTATATAGTTATAGAATATTTTATTGAGTATGAGTGACATTCATGATTTATGTTAAGGTGGGTCGTTTCTAATGCATGGTTAGGGATGACATTGGTGACATGGTGAGTTGACATGGTTGCATGTTCAAACAATTGAAGTTAGTAGGGGCATGCATGGTGCCATGATGAGTTGGCATGGCTGCACGTTAAGAAAATTGAGATAGTAGAGACTAATTATTTAGGTATGTAGGATATGATGTGTATGTAGCATGTCATATATCTAAGTGTTTATTGAACCATCCATCCAGGTTTACTAAGTCTATATGTGCTTTAGTGCACCTATGGTTGCATGTACATCTATTTGTTGTACGGAGACTCTTGTGTTTGCCTACTTGTTTCTCTGACAATTGGAATTGCAATGACGTTGTTATACTTTTGGTTTAGCTTAACTGATGTAGGTTTCTCAGTTATCTAGGCTATTGGGTTGTGTGCAGGCTAATGGTGTTCAATTGGCCATTCCAGTAGAATTTTCGGTTTGTTTCCTTCTCTCATAGATTTTGTTACGTTCTAGAACCTAGATGTAGTTTTTGCTGAGGTTTGAAACATTTCATGCGCTTTGTGTGTGATCATGACCATTCATTGTCTGTTTCATGTGCTAGAACTGTATGTGGACAAGTGATATCCATGTCAACCATGTTTATACTCTATTTTTTGTATGACAATCGCAACATCATTGTGTGTCGCCCTAATTTTCATCCAACTTAACTGGGCCATGTTTCTAGACATCAGTTTTTTAAGAGTAGTTGGGGGCTTTTTTATCGGACTATTCCCCTTTCCATTAGATCATAACGGAATACAAAGTTCATCCAACCAAGGTTCAGGAGATGGGGAAAGAGTAACCACTGCAAACGCCTGTCACCAGGACACCCATCATAGGGAAAAAACCCGACGACACAAAATTATCATAAGCCAACAAAATAGAGCTCACAAAGGAGCATAAAACACACATTTTCGAACAAATGAAAAATGACAAACGCCCAAGAAAACAACCAACTATAGAATACCAACTGTTGGATGATGATGCTCCTTCGTGTGCGGCAATGCAAATCCTCATCATGTTCCTCTGTTGTCCTTCAGCATCGCAATGCCCCTCTTCTCAAGTCTTCACAATCTTTGCATTTCTGCATCACTATCCAATAAATTAATGAAGCACAAGTTGCAATCACCACCTCAAAAGGTGTCTTGGGAAGTTAAACTCAAAGATTCTCTATTGCGAGGGCACATAAGGTGTCTTAGGAAGTTAAACTCGAAGATTCTCTATTGCGAGGGTACATCTAGATGTGCCCTAGTTATTGCACATGTAAGTGACTCAATCAAACATAAAAGTTAAATTAAAAAAACTAGGAAGTACCCACACGAATCTCCGTGTAAGATCAATGACATAGGACTTGGATGTTGTTGGGTCGAAAGTATGTCTAGAGGGGGAGGGGTGATTAGACTACTTTACCAAATAAAAACTTATCATTTTCCCAATTTTAATTGTACGCAAGTTTTAGCAATTCTACCAAGGCAAGTAGCACCCTACACATGGAGGTCTAAGGTTGAGCAGCGGAAAGTAAAGACTTTGCGTATGAACCTAAAGTAGGGGTTAGAGAAATCAAACACAATGAAGACGCATTGATTTTTGGCATGGTTCAGATAGGTGGTGCTATCATATGTCCACATTGATGGAGACTTCAACCCACGAAGGTAAGGTTGCGCGAGTCCACGGAGGGCTCCACCCATGAAGAGTCCATGAAGAAGCAACCTTGTCTATTCCACCATGGATTACGTCCATGAAGGACTAGCCTCACTCGGGTACATCTTCACAAAGTTGGCGATCTCCTTACCCTTACAAACTCCTTGGTTCAACTCCAGAATCTCTCGGAGGCTCCCAAGTGACACCTAACCAATCTAGGAGACACCACTCTCCAAAAGGTAATAGACGGTGTTATTGATGATGAACTCCTTGCTCTTGTGCTTCAAATGATAGTCTCCTCAACACTCAATCAGTCTCTCACAGATTTGGCTTGGGTAGGAGAGGGATTGGAGTGGAAAGTAACTTGAGGAGGCTAGAAATCAAGGTTCAAATGGTTGGATTGAATCTCTTGATCTCAACACATGAGTAGGTGGTTCTCTCTCGGAAAATGAATGGTGGAAGTGTAGATTCATTCTGATGGCTCTCTTAGAGAGTAGGTGGGGTGGAGGTGTATTTATAGCCTTCACCCAAAATCCAACCGTTACACACTTTTGACTCGACTCGTTGACACCCGTCCGAAAAGTCGATGAGACCGACCTATGTAAAAGATATGAACGTTGGGCTTTTTGGTGGGACCAAAGTGAAAATCTTAGACAAACCAAAATGCGATAACCTAGGCAGGACCTTGTTTCGGTAGTTCTGAATCAGTTCAACTCGGTGATTCCGAAGTGAATGAATTGGCTTGTAGAAACTTGGTCACAGCAACTCGGTGAAACCGATCGCAATATTGATGGGATCGAAATTCCAGGGTTTTGGCTCTGGCGGTGTATAGGATCAACTCGGTGGGTCCAATATGGATATTTTCGGTGGGACCAAGATGAAATTTTAGGGTTTGGACGTATGTGAAGTGGAGAAGGTGTTTGAAGGTTTTGGAGCAATAATATTGGCTTTCCTATGGACTCAATGTGATCATGAATCACTTAACCAAAAATGTAGAGTCTTGAAACTTTGACAATCCATGTCCTTTGCATTTTGAGGGGTCCACATTCTCATGTCCATGCCATGCCAATCATTGATCTTTTCTAAAATCTATTTTCAATAAGCATTAGATCAATGGTATATATGTTGTTATGATTTACCAAAACCACCCGGGATTAGTTGCACTTTTAGATGTGCAATACTTATGGCACATATAGATGTGCTTTAGCAAAACTTATTTCAGATGGCCCAACACACCACTACAAGTTCATTTGTGTAAAATTTCTCAACTTCTGGAAAAAGACATAACACGAGGTATAAAACTGCCAAATATTATTAGGACAAAGATCTGTACCAAACACAACACCAATAGTACGCCAGGCTACTCTAGCAACATGACAAAGGAAAAATAAAGGGCCAATTACATGTCAGCCCTTAACTCAAACCCAAGATTTACCCCTAATTCTCAAGTCTGATTAAATCTGGTCTTCTTCCGTTAGGTGCCCTTATGTACAATGCCCGTCTGTGACATTTTCGTCCAATCAAAGGGCTTCGATCGTCTGTCGGATGTTTCTTGGACGTTTTTGCCCCTTTCTTCCGTATGTCCCCTATAGGTGGGACCCTCATCCCTAGAAAAAATAAAAGGAAAAACTCTCTCCCATATCTTTCTTTCACTTAAATGTGGGGCCTAACTAGAAAAAACCAAAAGAAAAGGAAACAAATATAAAAAATCCATGACCAAAGTGTATGACAAGTGCACCAGGACCTAGTCAAGTCGTCATCCATTGACTGGGTCAACATGAGACTGGGCCCACTTGCCACAGGCTAGTTATTTTAGATTGATTTAATACACCACCAACAGATTAATTACCTAATATTAATACCCACATGATAGATTAATTACCTAATCTAACAGTCCCACGTGGCGGTGGGGGCCACTAGCAATAACTTGGCCGACTCAAATCAGGTAGCGCCGGTGATGGGATGCGTGAGCACGTATGGAGGCAAGCATGATGACACATGGGTGCAAGGCAGAGGGGCGGCCTGCGGTCGACCTAGGTCTCGAAGCGTTGCACCCTGTCCAACATGTACAACAGAAAAACTACTGAGTGACGTCTCTAACAACGACGACGACCTACGGAGCTTGGCATCACGGTAAGGATGCCTCGATGTCACGAGACTTAGATGGTAAGCTTACCACATAGGGTACAAAGGGGGAGGGAGGCAGGAGGGGGATTCACGCTTTCATGTACGCAGGCTATATGCAGACCAACAAACCATGTGCACAAAATGATTTTTGGCCTATATTAGCTCAACATGTCCCAGCCGCCAAATGTAGGGAGAGAAAAACAATGCAGGCTATCAAACATCTCCTTAAGAATTTTTTCGATCATCTCATGCTAGGCACATTGTTGTGGTAGCTCAGGAGATTGCAAATTTACTTTTAATAATAGTTCAGATGGTATTATTTGTAGTAGTTTTCTGTCCTGCATGGCCTATGTTGTAAGGAATGATTATAATTCTCCCTTTAACTAAATTGGTATATGGGTGGATTTTTTCAAAGAAAAAGTTTTTTTTCCTGAAAATGGTAGGATTCATGCACTCATTAAGAAGAACAAAGTTGACTGGTTAATTAGAAAAAACCGAGCGAAAACTAGATTGCCTAGTTAATTATGTAAAATCGGGTGAAAACCATATAATCATTGACCGACACACATAAGATACCCCCACACCACTCCAAAGAGGGTCTACCTGAGATAACACACAAGCATCATCGTCATCACTTCTCCCCCTGGAGGCGTTAGTGCCATCCCTAAACCCTGAGAGACCGACTCCGACTTTGTCGTAGGAGATCGTCAACTCAACCCACATGGTAGAGGCCGTGTGGAGTTGTATGAAGATCTGTGCCAGAACTTAGCCACCTATGACCAGACAATGCAGCTCTGACTCTGATGGAGAACTACGAAGGAGAACTAGGCATGACTGGCGCCGCGGACGATCACCGAAGGAACCACCTGCTGCTCGTCATCGTACGCTACTGGGACCCGCCACCGCAGCTTCGACTCATAGGAAAAAACCAGCCGAGGCAATCCTGCGAACATGCCGGAGAAGAGTCGACTACCTCAACCATTGCCCCGTCTCCGACATCGCTCCCCCATCATCTTTGTTGCCACAGAAGTCTCGACGCCAACACTGATGCTGACGACCGACGTCGAGAGCAACCTCGCCGCCCACATGACATGAGGTCAACGAGCTCGATGCCGCCAAAAACTCGGGCGTTGCCCCGACTTTCATCCGCCACGACACTACCTGCACAGCCTACCAACACCACCTTCCGGAATCTCTGCCTCGACATGCCACTGCTCACTCTAGAGCTGCAACGCTGCATGAACCGAATGCTCGCAACCCATGCTGCACAGACAACCTCACGTAGACCACGAACGTTGCACCACATCTAGGGTCGCCGTCCCAACATATTGTCCAACCACATCCACTGGGGTGCCGCCTCGCGCGTGGCTTTTCGAGGCCACTACCTAAACGCACATCAGTCGCCCGGTGCCACTACCCCAGCATCCACCAAACCTGACGCAGGAGAAAACCAGCCGCACCAAGCACAAGCTAGATCTCCCAAGCAACGCCTTCAAGGGGGAAACAACAAAGACGCTGCCGCCCCAAGCCCCTCGTAGCGGAACATGGTGTTGGAAATATGCCCTAGAGGCAACAATAAAAGCATTATTATTATATTTCCTTGTTCATGATAATTGTCTTTTATTCATGCTATAATTGTGTTATCCGGAAATCGTAATACATGTGTGAATACTTAGACACCAACATGTCCCTAGTAAGCCTCTAGTTAACTAGCTCGTTGATCAACAGATAGTCATGGTTTCCTGACTATGGACATTGGATGTCATTGATAACGAGATCACATCATTAGGAGAATGATGTGATGGACAAGACCCAATCCTAAACGTAGCACAAGATCGTATAGTTCGTTTGCTAGAGTTTTCCAATGTCAAGTATCTTTTCCTTAGACCATGAGATCGTGTAACTCCCGGATACCGTAGGAGTGCTCTGGGTATACCAAACGTCACAACGTAACTGGGTGACTATAAAGGTATACTACGGGTATCTCCGAAAGTGTCTGTTGGGTTGACACGGATCAAGACTGGGATTTGTCACTCCGTATGACGGAGAGGTATCACTGGGCCCACTCGGTAATGCATCATCATAATGAGCTCAAAGTGACCAAGTGTCTGGTCACGGGATCATGCATTATGGTACGAGTAAAGTGACTTGTCGGTAACGAGATTGAACGAGGTATTGGGATACCGACGATCGAATCTCGGGCAAGTAACATACCGATTGACGAAGGGAATTGTATACGGGGTTGCTTGAATCCTCGACATCGTGGTTCATCCGATGAGATCATCGAGGAGCATGTGGGATCCAACATGGGTATCCAGATCCTGCTGTTGGTTATTGACCGGAGAGCCGTCTCGGTCATGTCTACATGTCTCCCGAACCCGTAGGGTCTACACACTTAAGGTTCGGTGACGCTAGGGTTGTAGAGATATGAATATGCAGTAACCCGAAAGTTGTTCGGAGTCCCGGATGAGATCCTGGACGTCACGAGGGGTTCCAGAATGGTCCGGAGGTGAAGAATTATATATAGGAAGTGCAGTTTCGGCCATCGGGAGAGTTTCGGGGTCACCGGTATTGTACCGGGACCACCGGAAGGGTCCCGGGGGTCCACCGGGTGGGGCCACCCATCCCGGAGGGCCCCATGGGCCAAAGTGGGGAGGGGAACCAGCCCATAGTGGGCTGGTGCGTCCCCCTAGGCCCACCCCATGCGCCTAGGGTTGGAACCCTAGGGGTGGGGGCGCCCCACCTTGCCTTGGGGGCTACTCCACCCTTGGCCGCCGCCCCCCCTAGGAGATCCCATCTCCTAGGCCCCCCCCTAGGGGAGCCTATATAAAGGGGGGGAGGGAGGGGGAAGCCATACCTTGAGTCTTGGCGCCTCCCTCTCCCCTGCTACACCTCTCTCTCGTAGTATACGGCGAAGCCCTGCTACTGTGACGCCCTGCATCCACCACCACGCCGTCGTGCTGCTGGATCTTCATCAACCTCTCCTCCCCCCTTGCTGGATCAAGAAGGAGGAAACGTCACGCTGACCGTACGTGTGTTGAACACGGAGGTGCCGTCCGTTCGGCGCTAGGATCTCCGGTGATTTGGATCACGTCGAGTACGTCTTCCTCATCCCCGTTCTTTGAACGCTTCCGCGCGTGATCTACAAAGGTATGTAGATGCAATCCAATCACTCGTTGCTAGATGAACTCCTAGATGGATCTTGGTGAAACCGTAGGAAATTTTTTGTTTTCTGCAACGTTCCCCAACACATGAGTTCCATGACGATGCATCCAAGGAGGGAAACGATGCCCAAAAGCGCCGTCATCAACGACATCAATAGAGTGGGGTCAAGGCTTTTGCCCGGAACTCTTCCTTCCCTACTGAGAGATAGGCCTACAGAGATGGACCACCCGTGAGTGTGTAGATCATCAAAGCCATTCTGTTGTGCCTTGTCCCCTCTGTCGTCAACCACCGAGCTCAACTGCGACATCATGCACAACAACACCTCAATCTCCGAGTGAAATGCCAACGCACACGCCAGGACTTCAACCAAACAGGGATCCATCGGATGAACCAATCCCAGCCACCACCACCACCAAGACGCCATGGTCCACGGCCCAGACCGCTGCCCGGCTTCATCCTTGATCCCCAAGCTCCGAATGTCGTCCAGCAAGCCGCGGCGGGTTGCCGCACCAGATCCGTTGACTCCTTGCGTAGAAGACTGCACCAGTAAGCAGCACCGCACCCTGCACTACTGCCACCCCGACGCTGCACTGGAGGATCACAAAGCAGGAGGCACCCCGCCATAACCCGCCAGAGTGCCGCCATGATCAACCGACATTGTACCTCGCATATCCAGTGCATGTCAACCAGCGAGAGGGACGCTCCTCTACACAGTGAGTGCATGAGGGTCCCGTTGCCGTCGACCGACAGCGTCGACGGGAGGGCGTGAGTGGAAGGGCGGCGGTGATGGATGTTGTTTCCGCCCGAGCCGCCCGAGGAGCAACGCGGGGGCTTCACAAAATACTATGCAAAGATGGTATACTGATTAAAAGGGCCCGTCTATTTAGCAGGTGTGTGTAAAAAAGTTTCAATCAGTCGCTTTCTTTCCTGGCGATGGGATCAATATCCAACGGCCTCAATCATGCCGCGGACTGTTCATCTTCTTACTCCTGACACGTAATCAAATGGTGATTGAGCGGGTCTTTCCGCCACAAGCCTCTGACTCCTTCAAATTCTTGCTTTTCTGCAGCACCGACACCCGCTCTCTAGGTAGGTCGGACGCAATAGGCTCAGGCTCATGCTGGATGCGCTTATTATTATCGTGTGTCGCTTATCTTCTTCGTAGGGCTGCATGTTGGCCGCCACTCGGTGCCTTTTTTTTCTTCTTCTTATCTCTCTTTTTCTTTCTTTGGGCGTGAGTGCATTGATGCCCCAGCCATCGTATTTGCTATGACATTTGGATGTTGGTTGGTTTATTTATAAAGCAGGATGAAAGACTATTTTGAGACAATCTTCTTCCTCCAGACACCAGTTCTTTCTCCCCCGCCCCTTCCACCTGCCTCCACTCCCCCGCCCTTGCTCGCCATCGCCCCTCCCATCTCTCTAAGGCCTGCACCCTGCACCACCGGAGAAAAGATAGATAATGAGGCTATGGCTTCTCCGGCAAGCTTGGGGTGAACTAGAAAATGTGACTAACACCAAGAAAATTTTCAGGCACTTGAGATATACCAAAACCGGATAAAAAAGGGAGACGGTGACCACATTGCTGAGCACCCGCGGAGGTGCATTGTTGTCACGTGTGGCGCAACACCCGGCCAGGCCGGCAGGCCGGCGATGCTAAACAATACGGACAACTCAACTTGCGGTGGCATCATTGGTGCTTGCTGTTCACACCGAGTCCAAACATCATTACGTACTAGAGTACTACTACTTGTTTTTTCTTCCAATTAGCAAAGATCAAATCTCACGGCGTGTCCTCAACAACGATAACGAGAAAAGAACTGTTTGAGGATCGTAGCTGACGACGCTCCCTTCCCACTCTAGTTTCGGCCGATTCAATCGTTTTCCGTTGACAGCGATATCCATCTCTCGGGCGCGGGGCGTCATCATTGACACCACGACCGCCGTCGCAGACGCCCGATTCCCCCTCTCGCGGTCCCGCACCGTACAAACCAAACGCAGTCCGCAGTCCGCAGCCCGCAGTCCCCTTCGATGTTGACGCCCGAGCAAACCCCAAATCTCCACCGCTGAACAGTATATATCATCCGCCCCGGCGCACCCCGTTTCCATCCCACCCGACCCGACCCCCGCGCGTCGGCCGCACCCGTCCCCAGACCCAAGAGCGAGCCAGCCGAAGATGTCCGCCCAAGAAGCCGCCGCCGGAGCCGCGGGCGGCGACGCGCTGTTCTCGCGGTGCCTGCTCGCGCTCTACGTCATCAGCCCGGTCACCGTGTTCCTGCTCCGCTTCGTCTCCGCGCCCTACGGCAAGCTCTCGCGCCCGGGGTGGGGCCCGGCCATCCCGGCCGCGCTCGCCTGGTGCGCCATGGAGAGCCCCACCCTCTGGCTCCCGCCCCTCGTCTCCCCCCTCCCGCTGCTGCTCGCCGCCGCCGCCTCCGTCTCCCCGCTCGCCGCGCTCCCGCCGGCGCTCTACGCGCTCCACTACTTCAACCGCACGGTCCTCCACCCGCTGCGCATCCTCCGCCTGCGCCGCGCCGCGGCGCCCGTGCCCGTGCTCGTCGCCGCCTGCGCCTTCGGGTTCAACCTCCTCAACGCCTACGTGCAGGCCCGCTCCTGGGCGCTCCACGCCGACCGCCCCGCCTCCGCCTTCGCGCTCCCCCGCTGCCTCGCCGGGCTCGCCCTCTTCGCCTGGGGGGTGCGGGTCAACGTCGCGGCGGACAGGGAGCTCCTGCGGCTCAAGGAGGCCGGGGGCGGGTACAAGATCCCGCGGGGCGGCTGGTTCGACGCGGTGACCTGCCCCAACTACTTCGGCGAGATCGTGGAGTGGCTCGGCTACTGCCTGGTGGCCTGGTCGCCGGCGGCCTGGGCCTTCTTCCTCTACACCTGCGCCAACCTCATGCCGAGGGCCAGGGACCACCGCCAGTGGTACCTCAACAAGTTCGGCGGCGAGTACCCGGCGTCGCGCAAGGCCGTCATCCCGTGCATCTACTAGCCTCTGCAACTTCTGTCACCCGGGATCGAAGGAAAAATTGGTGTGGCTGAGGACAACTGTAATTCCTTTTCTTCCTTTCCCTAATGGCTGCCTGTGATTGAGGATTGCCTGATTCCATTCCTTCGGAAAACTGAATATGGTTTGCAGAGAATGAACTTTTCTTAATCCTCAACCACATTGTTCTTTGGATCAACATCCAACCATGCTCATCTCACGTATATAACCTGCAGACTAAAAATTGCAAGATATCTCTACTCATAATGTCTGAGTTGGTTGAATAGTATTCACGATTTATTTTCGTCTCATCACTTTGAGTCGTTTTATTTTGCTGGTTTTTTTTCATTCCCTTCCTCACCCTATCGATTTAGTTTCGCATCACCCTCTCACACAACGAAAAAATCTAAACGGATCAGAACTTTTCATACTGATGCAAGTTATTTAGTAATATCTTTATGTGAAAGAATCAATCACGATCAATCTCTAAAGATCAAATCTAAATTAATTACAATAAATCGCTCAATCACATTAATTAAGAAACAAATAACTAATTTAAAAAATCTCATTATTAAAGCATTTATGTACCTACTTAATTTGTAATGAAATATTATCTCAGTATTAAACTATTTATGTATCTTTTTAATTTGTAATCGAATATTATCCAATGATAGCAACAAAAAAATGCGGACGCTCATCTCACTTCCGTCGTCCTGCCCTACCACTCGAATAGTCCGAGCGCCACCGCCACCGCCACCACGTAGCCTCGTGCCCTACCCTATCCCAGATTCCTCTCTCTCCCCCACTTTTTGTCTCTCGTGCACGCTCACGCAGGGGATGGGCCGCTCCTCGTAGACTGCCACCATCCTCCTTGGCATCGTGTCGTCAGCATCTTCGCTAGGTATCGAGGGTTCCAAGAGCTCGGTCTGATCCGGTGTTGTCCGGTTAAGAGTCGTGGTCGCCTTTGCCTCTGTCACATCGAGCATCTCTGTGGCCATGGCCGCGCAGATCGTGTGGACCGTCGTCGATGGTGGCCTCTCTATCACTATGTTGCATTGATTCTCCATGTATCTGCTGCATTGAGGACCTCCTCTGGCAAGGACACATGAGTCAACTCAATGTTGAGGACGGACGACCGCTGCCACGAGGTGAGAGCTGCCTCATCCTGTAAGGAGGTGGGCGATGTCGCCGCCATTCATCACGAACCGACATGGATGCCACTTCCGCTGTGTTGGCATGCTTCTCCTGGATCGACAACGAATATCAGCTCTGCCGAGGTCAGGCTTTCTAAATTCTAATAAACTTTTCTCAATTAGATCGGCTTATTAGATTGTCCAATGGACATAGCACGGAGTAGTGATGTACATCAGGTTTGTGGCGATGATGGTTTATATCTGCTAGATTCATATAATCGCTTACCTGCAGACCTTGCGCTATATTTTACACTAGGCACACATGCTAGAAGTGGATGAGAATTTCTGCACGATCCTCAGATTCCTTGAGATTGCACTAACGTACGTACTCTCCATGATAATAAAGGAGAGAACATCGTTTAATTAATAGTAACAAGACACAATCATCAACTGTAAAAAATAGCAGGTGTAAGATATATATGCACCGCTTTGCTAGCACCAATAAATCTATTGATTACTCATGCTGCTTCAATTGGGTTGTTACGAAAACATGAAAAGTACTTTAAAATTATTCTAAGTTGTATGACACCCAATAAATATATTGATTAGTCATGCTGCTTCAGTTGGGCTGTTGTCAACGTTGACATTGAAAATTCTACTGCCACCGTTCGTACCCAAGTCTGCATCAGATGATCAGAATACTAACTATTGTAGGTGATGTTCTTTCTTCCCAGTTTTCACTTTTCATTAGGGCCTTATATAAGGTTGATTGACTGGCGGTATGCTTGCTCTGGTCCCGAGAAAGAGGATGAACAGAGAATGATGGTCGATTGCTGCTACTGCATTGTATATCTTGTGAATTGGCAAGTAGTATAGAGTACAAACTGTATAATGTTTGCTTCAAAGTAAAAGATTGTACAACCGATACAATTTGTCATATATAAATTATGCTCTTTCATGCTAATTTTATTGCTGCTATTTGCAGATGAAGTGGATACTACCAGTGTGTTACTGTACGATACTGTGGGCATACGATAAAAAAGAAAGTATTAGTGCAGTAACCATATTGCGGACATTTTTGTTGCTTACCACCAATCGTTGGGCTTCTCTATTAGCAAGAAGTCAATTTGTGAGTGGAGACATAGCTGCAAGGATGCAGTATTTCAACTTTGAGGTTATTTAAGCTTTTGGATTTCAGATTATAGTTGCAATCAGCAAACAGGTATGCTCTTGTACTAATGTCTGTCAGTTATCTTTAACCTGTAGAATTTTGTAATTAAATTTGTTTGATATTCTGATTTGGACAATCAGATTTAGGGAAAAACCACTTTGATTACTTTTCACCATTGGATTTACGTCGTATCGCCATAGGACAGAAGGAAATATGCCCTAGATGCAATAATAAAGTTGTTATTTATATTTCCTTATATCATGATAAATGTTTATTATTCATGCTAGAATTGTATTAACCGGAAACTTAGTACATGTGTGAATACATAGACAAACAGGGTGTCCCTAGTATGCCTCTACTTGACTAGCTCGTTAATCAAAGATGGTTAAGTTTCCTGACCATAGACATGTGTTGTCATTTGATTAACGGGATCACTGTTGGGGATCGTTATAGAAATTTAAAATTTTCTACGCATCACCAAGATCAATTTATGGAGAAACTAGCAGAGAGAGAGAGGGGAGTGCATCTTCATACCCTTCAAGATCGCGACACGGAAGCGTTACAAGAACGCGGATGAGGGAGTCGTACTCGTGGCGATTCAGATCGCGGTAGATTCCGATCCAAGCGCCGAACAACGGCGCCTCCGCGTTCAACACATGTGCAGCCCGATGACGTCTCCCACGCCTTGATCCATCAAGGAGAGAGGGAGAGGTTGGGGAAGTCTCCGTCCAGCAGTAGCACGACGGCGTGGTGGTGTTGGAGCAGCGTGGTACTCCGGCAGGGCTTCGCCAAGCATCGCGGGAGGAGGAGGAGGAGGTGTTGGGAGGGGGAGGGTTGCGCCTTGGATGTGGTGCGGCTGCCCTCCCACCTCCCCTCTATTTATAGGGGCAAGGGAGAGGGGGCCGGCCCCCTCCAGATGGATCTAGAGGGGGGCGGCGGCCAAGGGGGGGAAGGCTTGCCCCCCAAGCCAAGGGGGGCCACCCCCTTTAGGGTTCCCCCAAACCCTAGGCGCATGGGCCCTAGGGGTTTGGCGCCCAGCCCACCTAGGGGCTGGTTCCCCCTCCATATTCAGCCCATAGGGCCCTCCGGGGCAGGTGGGCCCTCTCGGTGGACCCCCGGAACCCTTTCGGTGGTCCCGGTACAATACCGATAAACCCATGAACACTTCCAGCGACCGAATAAGGACTTCCCATATATAAATCTTTGTCTCCGAACCATTCCGGAACTCCTCGTTACATCCAGGATCTCATCCGGGACTCCGGACAACATTCGGTAACCACGTACAAATTTTCCCTATAACCCTAGCGTCATCGAACCTTAAGTGTGTAGACCCTACGGGTTCGGGAATCATGCAGACATGACCAAGGCATCTCTCCAGCCAATAACCAACAGCGGGATCTGGATACCCATGCTGGCTCCCACATGTTCCACGATGATCTCATCGGATGAACCACGATGTCGAGGATTCAATCAATCCCGTATACAATTCCCTTTGTCTAACGGTATAGTACTTGCCCGAGATTCGATCGTCGGTATACCGATACCTTGTTCAATCTCGTTACGGCAAGTCTCTTTACTCGTTCTGTAACACATCATCCCGTGACCAACCCCTTAGTCACATTGATCTCATTATGATGATGTCTTACCGAGTGGGCCCAGAGATACCTCTCCGTCATATGGAGTGACAAATCCCAGTCTCGATTCGTGCCAACCCAACAGATACTTTCGGAGATACCCGTAGTGCACCTTTATAGCCACCCAGTTACGTTGTGACGTTTGGCACACTCAAAGCATTCCTACGGTATCCGGGAGTTGCACAATCTCATGGTCTAAGGAAAAGATACTTGACATTAGAAAAGCTTTAGCAGACGAACTACGCGATCTTGTGCTATGCTTTGGATTGGGTCTTGTCCATCACATCATTCTCCTAATGATGTGATCCCATTATCAATGACATCCAATGTCCATGGTCAGGAAACCGTAACCATCTATTGATTAACGAGCTAGTCAACTAGAGGCTCACTAGGGACATGTTGTGGTATATGTATACACATGTATTATGATTTCCGGATAACACAATTATAGCATGAACAATAGACAATTATCATGAACAAGGAAATATAATGATAACCATTTTATTATTGCCTCTAGGGCATATTCCCAACAGGCTCCCACTTGCTCTAGAGTCAATAATCTAGTTACATTGTGATGAATCGAACACCCATAGAGTTCTGGTGTTGATCATGTTTTGCTCGTGGAAGAGGTTTAGTCAACGGATCTGCGACATTCAGGTCCGTATGCACTTTACAAATATCTATGTCTCTATTTTGAACATTTTCACGAATGGAGTTGAAGCGACGCTTGATATGCCTGGTCTTCTTGTGAAACCAGGGCTCGTTGGCAAGGGCAATGGCTCCAGTGTTGTCATGGAAGAGAGTCATCGGGCCCGATGTCGGTGTCAAAACCGGCGAATCTCGGGTAGGGGGTCCCGAACTGTGCGTCTAGGCCGAATGGTAATAGGAGACAAGGGACACGAAGTTTTACCCAGGTTCGGGCCCTCTCGATGGAGGTAAAACCCTACGTCCTGCTTGATTAATATTGATGATATGAGTAATACAAGAGTAGATCTACCACGAGATCGAGGAGGCTAAACCCTAGAAGCTAGCCTATGGTATGATTGTTGATGTGTATGTTGTCCGACAGACTAAAACCCTCCGGTTTATATAGACACCGGGTAGGGTTAGGGTTACATAGAGTCGGTTACAATGGCAGGAGATCTGCATATCCGTATCGCCAAGCTTGCCTTCCACGCCAAGGAAAGTCCCTTCCGGACGCGGGACAGAGTCTTCAATCTTGTATCTGCATAGTCCAGGAGTCCGGCTGAAGGTATAGTCCGGCCATCCGGACACCCCCTAATCCAGGACTCCCTCAGTAGCCCCTGAACCAGGCTTCAATGACGACGAGTCTGGCGTGCATATTGTCTTCGGCATTGCAAGGCGGGTTCCCCCTCCAAGTACTACATAGAAGATTTTGAACACAAAGATAGTGTCCGGCTCTGAAAAATAAGTTTCCACATATTGCCATAGAGAGAATAATATTTACACAAATCTAATCTGCTGACGTATTCCATAGTGTGACATCACACCACGGCCAAGATTTTATTCGAACCGTTTTACTGTCCCATCTTAGCGCGTTACGCGAGGCGGTTTCCTTGGCACGTCTTGTTAAAGCAGAGATCGTGTCCCCTTATCCCGGGATTCTCATCAATACGGGCGTGGGTAACCCAACCGCGCCATCGATTACGGCGCTTGGAGATAAGTGAGTTTTATCAGGCTGGTGGGGACATGTAGCTACGTCCACCCATATAAGGGGATAAAGATACACCTTTTCACCTACGCCTTCTTCCTCCTTCGCCTATCCATTCTTGCGCACTCGAGCTCCAGCTCCCAAGTCCGCACTCCCAACCTCAACCTTCTCCAGCCATGTCCGGAGCGGGAGGCAAGTGGATGGTCTCCTCCATCACAGAGGGACATATCAAAAAGCTGAGGAAGGCCGGATACCTGTCTAACGACATCGCGTACCGGCTCCCCGAAAAGGGGCAGCTCATCCCCACCCCTAGGCCCCATGAGAGGGTGGTGTTCCTCCCCCATTTCCTCCACGGACTGGCCTTCCCTCTCCACCCATTTGTCTGGGGGCTCATGTTCTACTACGGCCTGGATTTCCACGATCTGGCCCCGAACTTCGTCCTCAACATCTCGGCGTTTATCGTCGTGTGCGAGGCCTTCCTCCGCATCCGCCCCCATTTCGGGCTCTAGCTCAAGACTTTCAACGTCAAGCCGAAGGTGGTGCGCGGCAGCCAGGCGGAGTGCGGAGGCGCCATGGTGGGCAAGATGGCCAACGTCCTCTGGCTCGTGGGCTCCTTTGTGGAGACCCTGAAGGGGTGGCAATCGGGGTGATTTTACATCACCGAGCCGCGCGACGCCGAATGGGTCGCACCCCCTGAGTTCCGGTCCGGACCCCCAACGCGGCTCGCGTCCTGGAAAGAGACGGGCCTGTCGTGGGGTAAAAAAGGAGAGCTAACCGGACTCCAAACATGCGTCAAAACCCTGGTGGACAAGAAGCTCAAACTTGTCAACGTAGTCCAGGTTATGCTCATCCGCTTGATCCTCCCGTGCCAACAACGGGCTTTCAACCTGTGGGAGTTCGACCCGGCACGGCACCAAACTCTGAGCAGGCTCTTCGACACGACATATGAAGATGCCTGGAAGGTGCTTTTCAAGGGCACCGAGGCTCCCGCATCCGCTACTGAGGATCGCGGATTCAGTGCGCAGCGTCACGCTCTCGCGGTAAGCTATTTTTTTCCTTTTATAGGGTATCAATTTTTCATAGTTTGACTCCATGCGGGATCTAAACTCCCTTTACCTTTGACATGATTGGCAGGTGACCTCCGGACAGATCAACTGTCCGGCTCCTTTGCCCGAAGGCCCAGCGGATGCTCGCTTGGTGAAGCTGCTGGTTCCAGCACCCTATGTGGTGCCGGAGAAGAAGGTCAAGAAGAAGGCCACGGGGACTCGAAAGAGTGCCCGATGCCCGGAGGTGTCGGATTCATCATCCGACAAATCCAAGACGCACTCCTCCCGTGAAGACGAGGATGAGGAAGAAGAGACCCCTCCCCCTCCAGCGGGGGAAGGGAAGAAAAGGAAGGCCGCCCCAACTGGGGAGGCCAAAGGGTCCAAGAAGGGGAAAACCCTTCCTCCGGACTACTCCACCGACGCCGACGGCGGCGGAGAGGAGTGGGCGCCTAGGGCCAAGCCCCTGGCCAAATCGTAAGTATCCGGATACCAGAGTAATTCGTAGTATTCGTTTGTTGCACAGCTTTTCCCTCATGTCGAATATGTTTATGCAGCCCACCCAAAGACCGGCTCGACGCGTCGTCGAGCGGCTCACTGGACTCGTCAGATGTGAACTCGCTTCCGACGGCTTCCTCCCCCCGCCCTACGGACGACACCGAAGTGTTGTCCCAACAGGTTCCAAGCCGGGAGGAGGTGGTCCTGGAGGCGCCGCAAGGCGACCTCCCGGACTCCAGGAGCAAAGGGGATGAAACCCCCTAGGGCTCCAAGTCCGGCTCTAGGCCAGACACCGCTCCGGAACCTTCAGAGGTTCCAGAGTCCGGCAGGGGACCTCCTTCCAAGAGGAGTAAGTCCGCCGTGCCGGTGGCCCCCGTCCAACCGGAGGTGCCGGACAATATGTTGGAGGCGCTCCAAGGCGCCTCCATCGACAAGGAGCACCGTGCTATTATGAGTGCGGTGGTCCAGAAGGTTCAGTCTGCCAAGAGCGGGCTGACTGAAGCTTGTACTAGCCTTTTGACAGGCTTTGAGGTAAGTAAAGAATGTGTAAATAGTAGTACCGCATAGACAGTAGCCCCTGATGCTCTGTTTGGCGTCCGAGAAGAAAAGCCGAATAGAGGATCAAATAGAATTCGCAGGAGTCTAACAAATGAGTCAATATGCATATGCAGGCTTCCCTGCTTGCGTCCGCCGCACTGACTGCGGAAGTGGACACGCTAAAGCAGAACCTCGAGCGGTCCGAGCAAGAGCTCGAGCGTGCCAAGAAGCAGCTCGAGGATAATGAAGGTAAGAAATACCTTGTTTTTAAATATATATAAAAAGGTGCAAATGCAAAGAATGACAGGATTATCATGGCTATTTCAGGGGCCACGTCTGAAGTGGTGACCCTTAAGCAAGCGCTGGTCGAGGCCGAGAAGAGTGCGGCCTCGGAGCGCACCGAGCGGGAGAAGTATGAGGCCGAGGTTGGCAAGGTGCGGCAAGAGCTCCAGGCTCTCATGGAAAAACATGAGAGTTTGGAGCTTGACTCTAAGACGCAAGCGTCCGAGCTTGCGGTGGCTATTGAAAATGCCAAATCTGCCAAGGCCGAATCCCAGAAGACCCTCCAGGAGTTGGATGAGGTGAAGAAGACAGCGGCGGGTAAGACATTCTTTATGCAAAGCAAACACATAAACATGAGTTACTTGTTACTTACCCGAATCCGGAGCTCTCCAGGAGCGTTCGCAGATCTTCCCCGGAGTGTATCCGATGCCGCCGCATTCTATCGAGCCGAGGAGGGCAGCTCGACGGAGAAGGTGTTCTGGTCTCAGTAAGCTGAGGCCGGACACCCTGTGCCCCTGAGCGACCAGCTGAAGCAATTGGTCGAGCTCCACAAGGCGGCCGAACAGGCCATGAAGGGCCTCATTGTTCGGCTGTGGCCTGGAGGGGCCCTGCCTGGGAGCTATTTCGGGCTGGTGCGGCGGTTGGTGGAGGCCTGTCCAAGGCTTGAAGTCATCAAGCGCTCCGTCTACATTGAAGGTGCCCGTAGGGCCCTTGCCCGTACTAAGGTGCACTGGGGCAAGTTAGATGCTGAGAAGCTGGTGAAGGACGGGCCACCGCCAGGAAAAAGGGAATCGCAAGCCCGAAAATTACTATAAGGATGTTCTGAAGGGTGCCCGCCTTGTGGCGGATGAATGTTCTAGGGATGTAATTTTTGAGTGAAACTTGCTCGTTTTGTCCTGTGCACTGAAAACTTGTTTATATGCGCTAAGCAATGCTGTTGGAATTTAAAATATTACCTTCTATGCGGCTGTTTATCAATTCTGAGAGATGGCGAGTCGTCGGCTTCTGCCCCTGTGCCGCTAGTGCTGGGGTGTTCGGGGATAAACCTGAGCGCTCTTTTTCCCATGTTTGGGTCCTTTGAGGGAGGCGCTCAGCCCAACGAACAAGGCAATCGGACTATAACGCGTGAACACTCTCACTTAGCCATAGAATTCTATAATTTTAAATTTCGGCGAAGCCCCTAGTATTCGGAAGACCGAGTTCGGGGCGCTATCCATGCCTTGGCCGGATAGAGCCGACTCCTCGCCCTAAGCGGCATAAGTCTTTAGGGACTCGAAAAAACCTCTCGAACAGCGACCAGCTCTCGCTTCATCATGACAGTCAGTTTTAGCTTTCTCCACTGAGGTGCTCGGCCCAGCTCAACTGGGGCACAATCGCAGTGGTTCTCCTAGTGCTACCTTAGCCGATATAGCGGAACGTAAGGCACCAAAACATAGGAGTCGGGCAAACCCAACTATTGACCCAAGACATGATTTGGAGCCGGTGCATATAATGCTATAAGTTCGGGGTGCCACACTTGTGAAAGTGTTCGGACTTCTCACACCATATTGAGGGGTACTGAAGCCCCTGGCGTATTTTGGCCGTACCAAATTGTACGGGTGCAACATGTCGTTAAGGAACATATATTTATAAAATGATAATGCAAAAATAGACAAAAGCTATGCATTGTTTATTAAAAATAGCTGCGATCAAAGTAGAACGATACAAATAATGTGATAAGTGGAAGGTTGGACTAGTTAACATGTCCGTTCCGGGGGCAAGCTGCAGAATAGTATGCGGAACGGGTATGCTGCTCATGATAGAGACCACCTGGGAGTTCCGTAGTGCGGCGTGGCTTGTCTGCTTCCCTGGTTCTTGCATCGTTTGTGCGGCAATTGAACTGCCGAACAGGCCTTCCGAAGGATGAAGTCCTGAAAGTAAGAGAAAACTAAAAAATCGGCAGTCCCTGCTGCGGTTTAAGCCGTGTTTTGGGCATGCCGTGATGGTGCCCCTCCCCCTGTGCCCATGGTATCTCTAGAGCGTAGTTATGTACGCAAAGTACTGGCGTCGCCTTTTTGCGAGGGTTGGGGTTGGGGCCGCATTGCTACACCTGCTCGGATCATGCCAGGCGGTCTTGTTGTAGGTTACTCCGGGCGCGCTTGACGGTGTTCGGTCGTTTAGTGACCGGACTGGAGAACTGCCTGGAGAGGCTGGTTCGAACTTCCGCTGCAAGGACCGCCATGTGCTCCTCCGTTCGGAGGGAGCGTTCGGTGTTTCCATTGACCGTAATTACTCCTCGAGGGCCTGGCATCTTGAGCTTAAGGTATGCGTAGTGCGGTACCGCGTTGAACTTAGCGAATGCGGTTCGCCCGAGCAGTGCGTGATAGCCACTGCGAAACGGGACTATGTCAAAGATTAACTCCTCGCTTCAGAAATTATCTGGAGATCCGAAGAACACTTCAAGTGTGACTGAGCCTGTACAGTTGGCCTCTACACCTGGTATTACGCCTTTAAAGTTCGTTTTGGTGGGCTTAATCCTCGAGGGATCTAAGCCCATTTTCCGCACTGTATCCTGGTAAAGCAGGTTAAGGCTGCTACTGCCATCCATGAGGACTCTAGTGAGATGAAATCCATCAATAATTGGGTCTAGAACCAATGCGGCGAATCCGCCATGACGGATGCTAGTGGGGTGGTCCCTTCGATCAAAGGTGATCGGGCAGGAGGACTGTAACGCCCCAGTTATACTTTCCATATTTGTATCCAACTCTTGCCGTTTTCGGCATTAAGTTATATTTATTTCTCGGGTTCGGGTCTTTGTCTCCGTGTGTTGTTTTCTTTTCCGTGCATCTCTTATCATGTCATCACATGCATTGCATTTGCATACATGTTCATCTCATGCATTCGAGCATTTTCCCCGTTGTCCGTTTTGCATTCCGGCGCTTCGTTCTCCTCCGGTGGCCTTTTCTAGCGTTCTTTCGTGTGTGGGGATTAAACATTTCCGGATTGGACCGAGACTTGCCATGCGGCCTTGGTTTACTACCGGTAGACCGCCTGTCAAGTTTCGTATCAGTTGGACTTCGTTTGATACTCCTACGGTTAACCGAGGGACCGAAAAGGCCTCGTGTGTGTTGCAGCCCAACATCCCCCAAATTTGGCCCAAAACCCACCAAACTCAGCTCCATGTCCTAGAGCGTTCGATCACGATCGCGTGGGCGAAAACCGCACCTCATTTGGACTCTCCTAGCTCCACTTATGCCTATATATACCCCCTCCATTCGGATCTCCTCTTCCCCCGTGCAAAACCCTAAAAAAAAAGATTCCAGATCCGCCGCCGGACGCGTCCGCCCGACGCCGGACGTGTCCGCCCGCCTCCGCCAACCGCATCGCGCCAAGTGGCACGGACCACTTCCCCGCCGCCTTCCAGCCGCCGGCCCGCGGGAGCCCATCCCCGGCCCCCGCACGGGCGCTTCTGGGCCAGGCCGCCGCCGCCGCTCCGCTTCTTCTCCTCCGGCGCCGACCGCCGCACCGCCGCCGCGTGCCCTCGCCGCCCGAAGCTCCGCCGCACGCCGCCTTCGTCGCCGGTGCCGACCACCGCCCGCGGCCGCCACCACGACGACCGAGCCGGCCCCGCCGCCCCTCGCCGCGGACGGCGCCGCCGCCCTCCGCCGGATCCGCCTACGCCGGCCGCCCCGGCCTCTCCTCCGGCTAACTCCGGCGCCGCCTCGGGTTCCGTGCAGTTCCAGACCAACCCCCCCCCCCCCCGTTGACTTTTGTCCAGAAACCCTAGTTTTTTATGCGATGTTTGACTGCTCGTATCTCCGCAACCGTAGCTCCGTTTTGCGCATATGATATATCAAAATCTTCGTCTCGACATGTACATCATTTCATTCCATTGCATCATTTGCATTTGAGGTCATCTTGTTGCCCAAAATGCTGTTAGAAGGAGGCTTCGTGAGTTAAATTGCAGATCCGTTAGTTCATCATGCACTTTTGTCATTTTTTCCATGTTTAATCCGTGCATGATATGCCTGTGCCCCTTTGGGATGTATTGTTAAGAATTTTGTCTTCTTTCCAGAGGTGCCACCCATGAATTTTTAGGATGTGTGTGTTGTCTTGTGCAAGCTTGCGAAGAGAGGTACCTGAGATTGCTGATTTCAGGGACTTAGTGATTTTCACTAAGTCTGGGATATTTTAGTTCATGATGCTATATGTCCGGCTTGTTTCCTAGTGATCTGTGCCTCTTTTGAGGATGATCAGTAAGGGAGTTTTGATATTTATGTTATGATCTATCCATCCATGTATTTTTTTGCATATGTGGAGTGCTCTAGGTTGACTCAATCGAGCTCAACTTTTGCTTCGTTGTTAATCTGGGCAGATCGTCAACTTGTTTGCGATTTTGCCGATGCTACCGTTAGTGTTCCATGCATGCTATGCCTTTGTTCTTGCCATGTGTAGCTAGAATATTGTGCCTTATTGCTGGTTGTATGCTTGCCTTGCCATGACTTGCACCGTAGTGAGTGCATCGAGCTCGTTTACATGCCATCGTGAGTTATAATTTCTGCATGTCTCAGTTTTCACTAAGTCTGAAAACTGATTGTGTTCGAGCTATGTTCGTGAGCTCGGTAGAGTATTTTGTGAACCCTTTTGGCCCCAGGTCACTTTGGGTGTTTTGTTAAGCTTGTTGGGTAGCTCCATGCCATATTCTTACTTGTCATGTTCAGGTCTTTTATCATGTTGTTTTGCTGCTCCAAAGAGAGCATCGTGATCTGAAATTTCAGGCTAGTGTTAATTTCACTAAGTCTGGAATCTGTTTTGCATATTCATTTTTGCCATGCTTGTTTGAACCTCTTAATGGATGAATTTGCCTATGGCTCAGTGCTAGTGTTTTGTTAACCATCTTGTGTACATCACTTCCATGTATTTTGTTTTCATGTTTGGTGGCCGTAGCATGTTCTTTTCATTGCATTTAGATGCCTACTTGCTGTAAATCGCAGACCGGTGTCATATCTTAAAACGCTTGCCATTTCCAAACCGTAACTCCGATTCCAATGATCTTTATATCGTTTTCAAGCGATTTCATCCCCTCTATCCAGTGGTACCCTTGGAATTCCAAGTTGAGGCCAGGGTCATGCATTTCCTGTCATATCTTGCATTTTGCATCCCGCATCGCATCCCGCATAGCATGGCATCATTTCATCATATTGCTTGGTCTTGCACGTGGTTGATTGTATCCTTGTTGCTTGTTTGTATTGTTGGGTAGAGCCGGGAGACGAGTTTGCTACCGAGGAGCCCGTTGCGTTTGCTTGTGAGGATCCAGTCAGCTTTGACAACTGTGCAGGCAAGATGATCATACCCTCGAAATCACTACTATCTTTGCTATGCTAGTTTGCTCGCTCTTTTGCTTTGCCACTGCTATGATGCCTACCATTTGCTTGTCAGCCTCCCAATTGCATGATTGAACCTCTAACCTACCATTGTCCTAGCAAACCGTTGATTGCCTATGTTACCGCTTTGCTCAGCCCCTCTTATAGCGTTGATAGTTGCAGGTGAAGATTGGAGCCGTTCCTTGTTGGAACATTTATTTACTTGTTGGGATATCATTATATTGCTATGTTATCTTAATGCATCTATATACTTGGTAAAGGGTGGAAGGCTCGGCCTCTCGCCTAGTGTTTTGTTCCACTCTTACCGCCCTAGTTTCCGTCATATCGGTGTTATGTTCCCGGATTTTTGCGTTCCTTACGCGGTTGGGTTATAATGGGAACCCCTTGATATTTCGCCTTGATTAAAGCTTTTCCAGCAATGCCCAACCTTGGTTTTACCATTTGCCACCTAGCCTTTTCTTTCCCTTGGGTTCTGCAGACTCAAGGGTCATCTTATTTTAACCCCCCCCCCCCGGGCCAGTGCTCCTCTGAGTGTTGGTCCACCTGTTAGCTACCGGTGGCCACCAGGGGCAACTCTGGGCTGGCCTACCCGTACCTAAGACAATCTGAGTGTTCCCTGAGAAAGAGATATGTGCAGCTCCTATCGGGATTTGTCGGCACATTCGGGCGGTGTTGCTGGTCTTGTTTTAACCTGTCGAAGTGTCTTGAGTTACCGAGATACCGAGTCTGATCGGAACGTCTTGGGAGGAGGTCTTTTCCTTCGTTGACCGTGAGAGCTTGTCATGGGCTAAGTTGGAACTCCCCTGCAGGGATTGAACTTTCGAAAGCCGTGCCCGCGGTTATGGGCAGATGGGAATTTGTTAATGTCCGATTGTAGATAACTTGAATCTTAATTAATTAAAATGAATCAACTGAGTGTGTTGCCGTGATGGCCTCTTCTCGGCGGAGTCCGGGAAGTGGACACGGTGTTGGAGTAATGCTTGCGCAGGTTGTTCCTCTAGATTCTCGCTCGCGCCTTGCCTCCTCTTCTCGCTCTCTTTTGCGTATAAGTTAGCCACCACATATGCTAGTCGCTTGCTGCAGCTCCACATACTTGCCTTATCCTTCCTATAAGCTTAAATAGTTTTGATCGCGAGGGTGCGAGATTGCTGAGTCCTTGTGGCTCACAAATACTATAATTCCAGATGCAGGTCCAGGTGATTCCGCTCCAGGTGACGAGTACGAGCTCAAGTGGGAGTTCGACGAGGACTCTCAGCGTTATTATGTTTCCTTTCCCGATGATCAGTAGTGGTGCCTAGTTGGGGTTCGATTCAGGGCCTTGTCGCATGTTGGGTTCTTTTCCATTTTGGCGCCGTAGTCGGGCCATGAGTGTTTGCTTGATGGATGTTATTTATGTACTCTGATGTGACGTGGCGAGTGTAAGCCAACTATGTTATCTCCCCCTTTTTATTATGTATTACATGGGATGTTGTAATGATTGCCTGACTTGCGACATTGCTTTCAATGCGGTTATGTCTCTAAGTCGTGCCTCGACACGTGGGAGCTATAGCCGCATCGAGGGCGTTACAAGGACCATGGGTTGAACTTTGGGGCGACTGGCTCTACCGCGTATACGTCCCTTAACGCACGCTTCCGCTCCCTTTTGGGGACATGGGTTGCGTATATCATGTTCATAGTCCGCACTTGTGGTGGAAAACCCTTCTGTCCACTATTGTTCGGCGGCCGAGGCTCCTCGTCGTCATCGCTATGCAGCCCCTTGTCTTCATTTTCGGCGTTTAGCTTGCCTGCCTACTTGAACACCCAACAATCCCTGTTGGTGTGATTGGCTGGCTTTTCGGGAGTGCCATGTATCTGGCACGAGCGGTCGAGTATTCGGTCCAAACTGGACAGGCCCCTAGGATTCCTTTTGAATGGCTTTTTCCGCTGACCGGATTTAGAGCCTCTGAATCCGGCATTAACTGCCGTATCCTCAGCATTGTCGCCATTAATGCGGCGCTTCTGCTTGTTGCGATGCGACCTGCCACTACTGTCCCTGGTGTCCGAATTACCAGGGTTCTTGGTCATATTGTTGCTACGAGCAAGCCAGCTGTCTTCTCCCGCGCAAAAGCGGGTCATGAGTGTCGTGAGTGCTGTCATAGATTTCGGCTTTTCCTGTCCAAGGTGTGGGGCCAGCCACTCGTCGCGGATATTGTGTTTGAAGGCTGCTAGGGCCTCAGCGTCCGGACAGTCGACTATTTGATTTTTCTTTGTTAGGAACCGTGTCCAGAATTGCCTAGCCGATTCCTCTGGCTGCTGAATTACGTGACTTAGGTCATCGGCATCTGGGGGTCGCATGTAAGTGCCCTGGAAATTGTCGAGGAATGTGGCTTCCAGGTCCTCCCAACAACTGATTGATCCTGTTGGCAAGCTGTTAAGCCAATGCCGAGCTGGTCCTTTAAGCTTGAGTGGGAGGTATTTGATGGCGTGGAAATCATCGCCGCGGGCCATGTGGATATGAAGGAGATAATCCTCGATCCATACCGTAGGGTCTGTTGTGCCATCATATGATTCGATGTTTATGGGTTTGAAACCCTCGGGGATTTGATGATCCATTATGTCGTCTGTAAAGCGGAGTGGGTGTGCGGCGCCTCTGTATTGGGCTATATCATGACATAGCTCCAATGAGCCTTGTCTACTGTGTTCGGCCCTGCCAAATTTGTGGCTGGCATGACGGTTACCGTCTCGAGCCGTGGGGCGCCCACGCGATCCGTAGATCGATCTTGTTTGCCTTGCCTTGTTCTCCAACATGTCTCGTAAGTCCGGCGCATATTCCCGCGCCTTGATACGGGGTGCGGCTTGAGTGGAGGGCCGATAGGCTTCTCTGTCGCGACCACGAGGTGGCCGGTCGGCCGCATCAGGTGCTTCCTCCTCTAATCGGGGTAGCAACCTGCGCTTTGGGTAGCTCTTGGAGGGGCGTTCGAGTTTATGCTCTTCGGCCGCAAGGACTTCAGTCCATCTGTCGACTAGCAAATCTTGATTAGCTCTAAGCTATTGCTGTTTTTTCTTGAGGCTTCTTGTCGTGGCCATAAGCCTGCATTGAAAACGCTTTTGCTCGACGGGATCCTCTGGCACGACGAATTCGTCGTTGTCGAGGCTTGCCTCGTCTTCGGAGGGAGGCATATAATTATCGTCCTCGACCTCTCTGTCTGCCGCTCTATCATGAGGGCTGGTTTCTCCATCCTCCTGTGCTAAATCTTGCTGGAGGGGGTTTTCTTCGGCGCTTTCTGGAGTATTATTATCTCCTGTGCTGGAATCACCGTGTTTGTTTTGGCGGGATTTTGAGCGGCGCCGCTGACGCCGGCGCTTAGGCTGTTTCTTGGAGGGGTCATCCTCTGCTATTCCATCGCCATCTCCCTCTTTTGGGGTGTCCACCATGTATATGTCATATGACGAGGTGGCTTTCCAGGGCCTAGTGGGCGCTGGTTCTTCATCATCTCCTTCATCGGCGTCCATACCGTCGATATCTTCGGAGTCGAAGCCGAGCATGTCGGTTAAGTCGTCGATAGTGGCTACAAAGTGGGTGGTGGGTGGGCCTTGAATTTCTTCATCGTCCGTACCCAACCTTGCTGACCGTAGTCCGACCAAGGCTCTCCTGATAAAGAGAGAGACTTCAGTGACTTCAGGATATCGCCAAAAGGCAAGTGCTGAAAGATGTCCGCTGCAGTGAACTCCATGATCGGCGCCCAATCGGATTCGATCGGCAGGGGCGCGGGGGGCTCGGAGTCCGGAGAGGAGTCCGGCTCCTTGGAGTCACGGGTCTCGTAGAGTACGGGGCTGGTGCTTGGCTCAATCGCCGTTGGGGTTGCAGTCCCCGAGGCGGCGTCCAACCGCACGTCCTCGATCGGCGCAGTTGGCTCCGAATTGAGGGTCGAAGCCAACGCGGGTGCGGCCTCCAGGGCACTGTTCGGCGGCAGAGCTAGATCATTCTCATCATGACAGTGCGGCACGCTCGGCAGTGGCTCGAATCCATCGAAGATCAAGTCCCCGCGGATGTCAGCCGTGTAGTTTAAACTTCCAAATCTGACCTGACGGCCAGGGGCGTAGCTTTCGATCTGCTCCAGATGGCCAAGTGAATTGGCCCGCAGTGCGAAGCCGCCAAAGACGAAGATCTGTCCGGGGAGGAAGGTCTCACCCTGGACTGCATCGCTATCGATGATCGTAGGAGCCATCGAGCCTGACGGCGACGACACAGAGAAACTCTCAATGAAAGCACCAATGTCGGTGTCAAAACCGGCGAATCTCGGGTAGGGGGTCCCGAACTGTGCGTCTAGGCCGGATGGTAACAGGAGACAAGGGACACGAAGTTTTACCCAGGTTCGGGCCCTCTCGATGGAGGTAAAACCCTACGTCCTGCTTGATTAATATTGATGATATGGGTAATACAAGAGGAGATCTACCACGAGATCGAGGAGGCTAAACCCTAGAAGCTAGCCTATGGTATGATTGTTGATGTGTATGTTGTCCTACGGACTAAAACCCTCCGGTTTATATAGACACCGGGTAGGGTTAGGGTTACATAGAGTTGGTTACAATGGCAGGAGATCTGCATATCCGTATCGCCAAGCTTGCCTTCCATGCCAAGGAAAGTCCCTTCCGGACGCGGGACGGAGTCTTCAATCTTGTATCTTCATAGTCCAGGAGTCCGACTAAAGGTATAGTCCGGCCATCCGGACACCCCCTAATCCAGGACTCCCCGACGCATTGGGAATAACTCCTAGGTCGGTAATGAACTCCTTCATCCAGATTGCTTCATGTGCTGCCTCCGAGGCTGCCATGTACTCCGCTTCACATGTAGATCCCGCCACGACGCTTTGCTTGCAACTGACCAGCTGACTGCCCCACCATTCAAAATATACACGTATCCGGTTTGTGACTTGGAGTCATCCAGATCTGTGTCGAAGCTAGCATCGACGTAACCCTTTACGACGAGCTCTTCGTCACCTCCATAAACGAGAAACATATCCTTAGTCCTTTTCAGGTACTTCAGGATATTCTTGACCTGTCCAGTGTTCCATGCCGGGATTACTTTGGTACCTTCCTACCAAACTTACGGCAAGGTTTACATCAGGTCTGGTACACAGCATGGCATACATAATAGACCCTATGGCCGAGGCATAGGGGATGACACTCATCTTTTCTCTATCTTCTGCCGTGGTCGGGCATTGAGCCGTGCTCAATCTCACACCTTGCAATACAGGCAAGAACCCCTTCTTGGACTGATCCATATTGAACTTCTTCAATATCTTGTCAAGGTACGTGCTTTGTGAAAGACCAATGAGGCGTCTCGATCTATCTCTATAGATCTTGATGCCTAATATATAAGCAGCTTCTCCAAGGTCCTTCATTGAAAAACACTTATTCAAGTAGGCCTTTATGCTTTCCAAGAATCTATATCATTTCCCATCAATAGTATGTCATCCACATATAATATGAGAAATGCTACAGAGCTCCCACTCACTTTCTTTGTAAACACAGGCTTCTCCATAAGTCTGCGTAAACCCAAACGCTTTGATCATCTCATCAAATCGAATGTTCCAACTCCGAGATGCTTGCACCAGCCCATAGATCGAGCGTTGGAGCTTGCACACCTTGTCAGCATTCTTAGGATCGACAAAACCTTCCGGCTGCATCATATACAATTCTTCCTTAAGGAAACCATTAAGGAATGCCGTTTTGACGTCCATTTGCCATATCTCATAATCATAGAATGTGGCAATTGCTAACATGATTCGGACGGACTTCAGCTTCGCTACGGGTGAGAAAGTCTCATCGTAGTCAACCCCTTGAACTTGTCGATAACCCTTAGCGACAAGCCGAGCCTTATAGATGGTCACATTACCATCCGCGTCTGTCTTCTTCTTAAAGATCCATTTATTTTCTATGGCTCGCCGATCATCGGGCAAGTCAGTCAAAGTCCATACTTCGTTTTCATACATGGATCCTATCTCGGATTTCATGGCTTCCAAGCCATTTGTCGGAATCTGGGCCCGCCATCGCTTCTTCATAGTTCGAAAGGTTCACCGTTGTCTAACAACATGATTTCCAGGACAGGGTTGCCATACCACTCTGGTGCGGAACGTGTCCTTGTGGACCTACGAAGTTCAGTAGCAACTTGATCTGAAGTTTCATGATCATCATCATTAACTTCCTCTCTAGTCGGTGCAGGCACCTCAGGAACATTTTCTTGAGCTGTCCACTTTCCGGTTCAAGAGGCAGTACTTCATCAAGTTCTACTTTCCTCCCACTTACTTCTTTCGAGAGAAACTCTTTCTCTAGAAAGGATCCATTCTTGGCAACAAAGATCTTGCCTTCGGATCTGAGGTAGAAGGTATACCCAATAGTTTCCTTAGGGTATCCTATGAAGACGCATTTTTCCGACTTGGGTTCGAGCTTTTCAGGTTGAAGTTTCTTGACATAAGCATCGCATCCCCAAACTTTTAGAAACGACAGCTTAGGTTTCTTCCCAAACCATAATTCATACGGTGTCGTCTCAACGGATTTCACGGAGCCCTATTTAAAGTGAATGCGGTAGTCTCTAAAGCATATCCCCAAAATGATAGCGGTAGGTCGTAAGAGACATCATAGATCGCACCATATCCAATAGAGTGCGATTACGACGTTCGGACACACCATTACGCTGAGGTGTTCCAGGCGGCGTGAGTTGTGAAACTATTCCACATTTTCTTAAGTGTGTGCCAAATTCGTGACTCAAGTATTCTCCCCCACGATCTGATCGCAAGAACTTGATTTTCCTATCACGTTGATTCTCAACCTCACTCTGAAATTCCTTGAACTTTTCAAAGGTCTCAGACTTTGTTTCATTAAGTAGACATACCCATATCTACTCAAGTCATCAGTGAGGGTGAGAACATAACGATAGCCACCGCGAGCCTCAACACTCATTGGACCGCACACATCAGTATGTATGATTTCCAATAAGTTGGTTGCTCGCTCCATTGTTCCGGAGAACGGAGTCTTGGTCATTTTGCCCATGAGGCATGGTTCGCACGTGTCAAATGATTCATAATCAAGAGACTCCAAAAGTCCATCTGCATGGAGTTTCTTCATGCGTTTGACACCAATGTGACCAAGGCGGCAGTGCCACAAGTATGTGGGACTATCATTATCAACCTTACATCTTTTGGTATTCACACTATGAATATGTGTAACATCACGTTCGAGATTAAACAGAATAAACCATTGACCAGCGGGGCATGACCATAAAACATATCTCTCATATAAATGGAACAACCATTATTCTCGGATTTAAATGAGTAGCCATCTCGCATTAAACGAGATCCAGATACAATGTTCATGCTCAAAGCTGGTACTAAATAACAATTATTGAGGTTTAAAACTAATCCCGTAGGTAAATGTAGAGGTAGCGTGCCGACGGCGATCACATCGACCTTGGAACCATTCCCGACGCGCATCGTCACCTCGTCCTTCGCCAGTCTCCGCTTATTTGCAGCTCCTGTTTTGAGTTACAAATATGAGCAACCGCACCGGTATCAAATACCCAGGAGCTACTACGAGCGCTGGTTAGGTACACATCAATAACATGTATATCACATATACCTTTGGCATTGTCGGCCTTCTTATCCGCTAAGTACTTGGGGCAGTTCCGCTTCCAGTGACCGTTTCCCTTGCAATAAAAGCACTCAGTCTCAGGCTTGGGTCCATTCTTTTGGCTTCTTCCCGGCAGCTTGCTTACCGGGCGCGGCAACTCCCTTGCCGTCCTTCTTGAAGTTCCCTGATGCATTGAATATACCTCTAGGAATGGTCTTTTCCATCCCCTGCATATTGAAGTTCATCACAAAGCTCTTGTAGCTAGGTGGGAGCGACTGAAGGATTCTGTCAACGACCGCATCATCCGGGAGATTAACTCCCAGCTGAGACAAGCGGTTGTGCAACCCAGACATTTTGAGTATGTGCTCGCTGACGAACTATTCTCCTCCATCTTACAACTGTAGAACTTGTCGGAGACTTCATATCTCTCGACCCGGGCATGAGCTTGGAAAACCATTTTCAGCTCTTGGAACATCTCATATGCTCCGTGCTGCTCAAAACGCTTTTGGAGCCCCGGTTCTAAGCTGTAAAGCATGCCGCACTGAACCAGGGAGTAATCATCACTACGCGACTGCCAGGCGTTCATAACGTCTTGAGTTGCTGGGAAAACAGGTGCATCACCTAGCGGTGCTTCAAGGACATATGCTTTCTTGGCAGCTATGAGGATAATCCTCAGTTACGGACCCAGTCCGTGTAGTTGCTACCATCGTCTTTCAGCTTGGTTTTCTCTAGGAACGCGTTGAAGTTGAGGGCAACATTAGCGTGGGCCATTTGATCTACAAGACATATTGCAAAGATTTTTAGACTATGTTCATGATAATTAAGTTCATCTAATCAAATTATTTAATGAACTCCCACTCAGATAGACATCCCTCTAGTCATCTAAGTGATACATGATCCGAGTCAACTAGGCCGTGTCCGATCATCACGTGAGACGGACTAGTCATCATCGGTGAACATCTTCATGTTGATCGTATCTTCTATACGACTCATGTTCGACCTTTCGGTCTTCCGTGTTCCGAGGCCATGTCTGTACATGCTAGGCTCGTCAAGTCAACCTAAGTGTATTGCGTGTGTAAATCTGGCTTACACCCGTTGTATGCGAACGTTAGAACTATCACACCCGATCATCATGTGGTGCTTCGGAAACGGACCTTAGCAACGGTGCACAGTTAGGGGGAACACTTTCTGGACCCAGTCCGTGTAGTTGCTGCCATCGTCTTTCAGCTTGGTTTTCTCTAGGAACGCGTTGAAGTTGAGGACTACGTTGGCCATTTGATCTACAAGACATATTGTAAAATTTAGACTAAGTTCATGATAATTAAGTTCATCTAATCAAATTATTCAATGAACTCCCACTTAGATAGACATCCCTCCAGTAATCTAAGTATAACATGATCTGAGTTAACTAGGCCGTGTCCGATCATCACGTGAGACGGACTAGTCAACATCGGTGAACATCTTCATGTTGATCGTATCTTCTATACGACTCATGCTCGACCTTTCGGTCTTCTGTGTTCCGAGGCCATGTCTGTACATGCTAGGCTCGTCAAGTCAACCTAAGTGTTTGCATGTGTAAATCTGTCTTACACCCGTTGTATGTGAACGTTGGAATCTAACACCTGATCATCACGTGGTGCTTCGAAACAACGAACTATCGCAACGGTGCACAGTTAGGGGGAACACTTTCTTGAAATTATTATGAGGAATCATCTTATTTACTACCGCCGTTCTAAGTAAACAAGATGCAGAAACATGATAAACATCGCATGCAATCAAATAATAATAGTGACATGATATGGCCAATATCACATAGCTCCTTTGATCTCCATCTTGGGGCTCCATGATCATCTTGTCACCGGCATGACACCATGATCTCCATCATCATGATCTCCATCATCGTGTCTCCATGAAGTTGCTCACCAACTATTACTTCTACTACTACGGCTAACGCGTTTAGCAATAAAGTAAAGTAATTTACATGGCGTTTCTCAATGACACGCAGGTCATACAAAAAATAAAGACAACTCCTATGGCTCCTGCCGGTTGTCATACTCATCGACATGCAAGTCGTGATTCCTATTACAATAGCATGAACATCTCATACATCACATATATATCATTCATCATTCATCACAACTTTGGCCATATCACATCACAGAACACTTGCTGCAAAAACAAGTTAGACGTCCTCTAATTGTTGTTGCAAGTTTTACGTGGCTGCAATAGGGTTCTAGCAAGAACGTTTTCTTACCTACGTGAAAGCCACAACGTGATTTGTCAACTTCTATTTACCCTTCATAAGGACCCTTTTCATCGAATCCGCTCCAACTAAAGTGGGAGAGACAGACACCCGCTAGCCACCTTATGCAACTTGTGCATGTTAGTTGGTGGAACCGGTCTCACGTAAGCGTACGTGTAAGGTTGGTCCGGGCCGCTTCATCCCACAATACTGCTGAAGCAAGATAAGACTAGTAGCGGCAAGAAAGTTGACAACATCTACGCCCACAACAAATTGTGTTCTACTCGTGCAAAGAGAACTACGCATAGACCTAGCTCATGATGCCACTGTTGGGGAACGTTGCAGAAAACAAAAATTTTCCTACGGTTTCACCAAGATCCATCTAGGAGTTCATCTAGCAACGAGTGATTGATTGCATCTACATACCTTTGTAGATCACGCGCGGAAGCGTTCAAAGAACGGGGATGAGGAAGACGTACTCGACGTGATCCAAATCACCGGAGATCCTAGCGCCGAATGGACGGCACCTCCGTGTTCAACACACGTACGGTCAGCGTGACGTCTCCTCCTTCTTGATCCAGCAAGGGGGGAGGAGAGGTTGATGAAGATCCAGCAGCACGACGGCGTGGTGGTGGATGCAGGGCGTCACAGTAGCAGGGCTTCGCCGTATACTACGAGAGAGAGGTGTAGCAGGGGAGAGGGAGGCGCCAAGACTCAAGGTATGGCTTCCCCCTCCCTCCCCCCCTTTATATAGGCTCCCCTAGGGGGGGGTCGCCTGCCCTAGGAGATGGGATCTCCTAGGGGGGTGGCGGCCAACGGTGGAGTAGCCCCCAAGGCAAGGTGGGGCGCCCCCCCACCCCTAGGGTTCCAACCCTATGCGCATGGGGTGGGCCTAGGGGGGCGCACCAGCCCACTATGGGCTGGTTGCCCTCCCCATTTTGGCCCATGGGGCCCTCCGGGATGGGTGGCCCCACTCGGTGGACCCCCGGGACCCTTCCGGTGGTCCCGGTACAATACCGGTGACCCTGAAACTCTCCCGATGGCCGAAACTGCACTTCCTATATATAATTATTCACCTCCGGACCATTCCGGAACCCCTCGTGACGTCCAGGATCTCATCCGGGACTCCGAACAACTTTCGGGTTACTGCATATTCATATCTCTACAACCCTAGCGTCACCGAACCTTAAGTGTGTAGACCCTACGGGTTCGGGAGACATGTAGACATGACCGAGACGGCTCTCCGGTCAATAACCAACAGCAGGATCTGGATACCCATGTTGGATCCCACATGCTCCTCGATGATCTCATCGGATGAACCACGATGTCGAGGATTCAAGCAACCCCGTATACAATTCCCTTCGTCAATCGGTATGTTACTTGCCCGAGATTCGATCGTCGGTATCCCAATACCTCGTTCAATCTCGTTACCG